>NW_026046045.1:0-157430 GCF_023898315.1 Schistocerca nitens
CTCGCGCGCCGCATCCGCGGCGAGCGCGCCTAGAAACCGCGCCGCGCACGCGCGCCCGCCCAACAAAAACGGCCCTTTTCAGGGCCACTAACATCTCTCCGTCGCGAGCAAAACTTTTGTCGGTCTTGCCGCCCCGCAAAACAACAACAACCAATTCCCCTCCCGTCCACAGCCGCTCTCGCCAACAATCGACGTCACTCCCATCCCTCACAATACACACACACAACAGCCGGACGACGTCACCACACACCACGGGTGGCTGGCCGCCGCCGTCTCCGAGGCGCGCGCACGCTACGCTACACTACAACGTCAACGCCACCGCGCCTTCCCAATTCCCGCCGGCCACTTCCACGTCTCACGTCCCCCCGCCGCTTTGAGAGAGAGAGACACAACACACACACACAAAAGACACGACATCCGCAAAGCAAGCAAACACACAAACAAACTAGAGTCTCCAGAAACATACATGAGCAACCAAACGTCGGCCGCCGCAAAAAAAACAACTACAACAAAAACAAATAAAATAAAATAAAAAGACCAACAAACGGCCACAACCGCTCCGCTACCGCGCGCCGCCGCCTACCGCCACCGGCACCACAATCCAACCACCACGGCACGCAAACAGTACCCACAAGGGTCTCACACACAACCAACCACACCGGCGCATGCACGACAATCAACGCCTTCCCGACGTCCTTTGATGGCCCTGAGAAGGGCCGTTTTGGGCCGCGCGACAGCCGCAGCCGTGCCATCGCGCGCCACTAAGACGACGCGGGGGAGGGCGGTGGGGGACGACGGCGTCAAGCGCCAACCCCTCTCCCTTGCCTTTCTTTAACTTTACTACTTTACTTCTTCTTCTTGGGCGACGCCTTCGCCTTAGACGGCGTCGTCGCCTTCTTCGGGCGCGGCGCCTTCGGCTTCTTCGTCGGAACCTTGGCGGCCTTCTTCGCCTTCGACGGCGACTTGGCCTTGGCCGGCTTGGCCGCAGCCGCCTTCTTCGCACCCGCGGGAGCCGCCGACGCCGCAGACGCCTTCTTGGCGGCGCCCGCCTTCCGACCGGTCGCCGCCTTCACGCCACCAGCCTTCTTTGCGCCGGCCGCGCGGCCGCCCTTCTTCTCCTTGCTGGCCGGAGCGGCGCGCTTCTTCTTCGCACCGCCGGCACGAGCCTTGCCGCCCTCGGCCGCCCCGCCGCCGGCGCCGGCAAGCTTGAAAGAGCCGGACGCGCCCTTCCCCTTCGTCTGCACCAGCTCGCCAGCCACGACGGCCGACTTGAGGTACTTCTTGATAAAGGGCGCCAGCTTCTCCGCGTCCAGCTTGTAGTGCGCGGCAATGTACTTCTTGATCGCCTGCAGCGACGAGCCGCCGCGCTCCTTCAGACTCTTGATGGCGGCCGTCACCATCTCAGAGGTGCGCGGGTGCGCAGGCTTGGCGCGCGGCTTCTTCGCAGACGCCGCAGACTTGGCCTTCTTCGTCGTGCCGGTGGCGGCGGGTGCCGCAGCAGTCTCGTTCGTAGCCGCCTGATCTGCCATTATTTCGACGGACGACGCGCGTACACACAACAACAGAACAGCGAGAGAGAGCGGCAAGGCGGCAAGCACGGCAGAGAATAGCCGCCGCGCCGCCAGGCCCAGCCAGTGTCGCGGGCGGGCGCGGACGGCCGAGAGAGCGGCCGCCACTCTGCGCGCCGCCGCGCCGCGCCTCCCGCGCTTGCTACCCACCTTCTTTCCTTCTTGTGATCTGCTGTTAGTAGTAAATGCCTCTTTGGTAAAAACTACATTTCCTAAGTCGACGACACTCTGAAGATGCGGACCGGCGCTTGCTACCGCCCAACGTCCGACAGCCTGTGCGGACCAGCCCCAAACCTGCGCCGCAACCACCCGCGCCATTCAAACCACCGAGGATGGGGCTACACACGGCCACACCACAGTCGCCAACCAGTCGCCACGGCAGCGCCGCAAACCACGGCCAAACTGCAGCTACCGCGCGCCACAGCCTGGCTCGGCCCGCCGAGAATCGCCGCCCCCGCCCAAATGCCGCCCCCACAGCCCCAGCCGACGACCCGCCACAATGGCCAAACCTTCGGCAAAACTGGCGCACCGTCGCCGCGCCAGCCCGGCCAGCGCGGCCGCCGCCACAGCCACACAAGCGGAGGCGTGCGGCGATGACGGCCGTGCAAACGCACCTCCGCCGCCCCATCGCCCTCCCACCGTTTCCCGATCGGCCCGCGGCCGTCGGGCCACCTCGCCCGCCAACATTCGCGCCCGTTTCCCACAAAATTGCCCGCCGCAAAACAAAAACGAGCGCCGCCTGCGCAACATGGGCACCGGCCAACCGAGGCGCCGCCGCCCCTCGCCGCTTTAAGCGAGGGTGGCTAACCGCCATCCGCAACTACAGACGCACCGAATCTGCCTTCAAAAGCACACACCGACAGCCGACCTCTAACATTTAGACTCCGCAAGCCACCCAACGGTGTGTGGCGGAGGGCACTTCACGTGCCAATGTCATTTACCTCCCTTTGCTGTTCCAGTCGCGTATGGTTCGCGGGACGAACCGACAGTCTGCAAAAAAAACGCCTCCGTGCGCGCTCGAATCTCTCTAACCACATCCATTCGTGATCTCCTCGGGAGGTATACGCAATATATTCGATACCCCATCCAGAAACGCAATATCTCGAAACCTGGCGAGCAAGCTACACCGCGATGCAGAGCGCCTCTATTGCAGAGTCTGCCGCTTGGGTTTGTTAAACATCTCCGTAACGCTATCACGGTTACCAAATGACCCTGCGACGAAACGTTGGATCGTCTCCGTCGCCTCCGTCAACGCGACCTGGTACGGATCCCACACTGATGGGCAACACGCACGTATAGGTCGAACGAACGGGTGTTTTGTAAGCCACCTCCTCCTTTGTTGATGGACGACATTTGCTACGCATTCTCCCAATAAATCGCAACCTGGTACCCGCCTTACCAACAATTACTTTTGTTTGTTTTTTTTTTTTGTTTTTTTTTTTTAATATGATGATCATCCCACTCCCAATCACTCCGCACGCATACTCCCAGATATTTTACAGACGTAACTGCTACCAGTGTTTGTCCCGCTATCATATAATCAATCATACAATAAAGGGTCCGTCTTTCTATATTATTCGCAATACATGTTAAGGGACAGTTGCCACTCCCTGCACCACGTGCCTATCCGCTGCAGATCGTCCTGCATTTTTCGCTGCAACTTCTCTGTATACTACAGCATCATCCGCGAAAAGACGCATGCAACGTCCGACACTATCTACTAGGTCATTTATATACATTGTGTGTGAAGAGCAATGGGTCCCATAACACTCCCCTGTGGCACGCCAGAGGTTACTTTAACGTCTGTAGACGTCTCTCCATTGATAACACAACATGCTGTGTTCTGTTTGCTACAATCTCTTCAGTCCAGCCACACACACTTGGTCCGACATTCTGCAGACACTTACTTTGTTTATCAGGCGACAGTGCGGAACTGTATCGAACGCCCTCCTTCCGGATGTCAACCAAAATGGCATCTACCTGGGAGCCTGTATCTAATATTTTCTGGGTCCCATGAACAAATAAAGCGCGTTGGGTCTCACACGATCGCTGTTTCCGGAATCCATGTTGATTCCTACATAGTAGACACTGGGTTTCCAAAAAACGACATGCTACTACTCGAGCATAAAACATGTTCTCACATTCTACAACCGATCGACGTCACAGATATAGGGCCTATAGTTTTGCGCATCTGCTCGACGACCCTTCTTCAAGCCCGGGACTGCCTGTGCTCTTTTCCAATCATTTGGAACCCTCCGTTCCTCTAGAGACTTGCGGTACACGGCTGTTAGGAGGTTCTGTCGCGTACTCTGTGTAGGTAGAATCGAATTGGTATCCCGTCAGGTCCAGTGGACTTTCCTCTGTTGAGTGATTCCAGTTGCTTTTCTATTCCTCCTTGGACACTTATTTCGATGTCAGCCATTTTTTCGTTTGTGCGAGAAGGAACTGCAGTGCGGTCGTCCTCCGTGAAACAGCTTTGGAAACAGGTGTTTAGTATTTCACAGCTTTACGCGTGTCATCCTCTGTTTCAATGCCATCATCATCCCGGAGTGTCTGGATATGCCGTTTCGAGCCGCTTACTACTGATTCAACGTACGACCACAACGTCCTAGGATTTGATTTGATTTCCTGTCACGTCGGTACATGGAATTTTACTTTCGCATTCACCGGACGCTTCACGCATAGCCCTCCTTACGCTAACTTTGGACATCGTTTAGCGTCTGTTTGTCTGAGAGGTTTTGGCTGCGTTTCAACTTTGAGTGAAGCTCTCCTTGCTTTCGCTATAGTTTCCTAAACTTTGGTTGTTGTACCGCGGTGGGTTTTTCCCATCCCTCACAGTTTTACTCGGCACGTACCTGTCTAAGACGCGTTTTACGATTGCCTTGCACTTTCTCCATAAACACTCAACATTGTCAGTGTCGGAGCAGACATTTGCGTTTTCATCTGTCTGCTAGTCTCAAATCTGCCTTCTATTACTCTTGCTAAACAGATAAACCTTCCTCCCTTTTTTGTGTATATTCCTATTAACGTCCATATTCAGCGATGCTGCAACGGCCTCTTGATCACTGGGTCCCTGTTCTGCACATACAGAGTCGACAAGTTCGGGGTCTGTTTGTCATCGGTAGGTCCACGATGTTATCTCCACGAGTCGGTTCTCTCTCTGTTTAATTGCTCGCGGTAATTTTCGTTCGGATGGTGCACTCGGTATACTGTCACTCGATGCTCTGTCCCTACCACCCGTCCTGAACATCTGGCACATTGAAATCTCCACCTAAGACTGTAACACGCTGAGGAAAGGAAAATGTATGTCCACATTTTCTCTCACTTGTTCGGCCACTAATGCTGCTGAGTCGCGAGGTCGGTAAAAGGAGCCAATTATCAACCTAGCTCGGCTGTTGAGTGTACCCTCCACCCACAATAGTTCACAGGAACCGTCCACCACTTCTACTTCACTACACAGGATAAACTACTACTAACAGCGACGAACCACTCCACCACCGGTTGCATGCACGCTATCCTTTCTAAAGCACCGTCTGTACCTATAACGATTGCAGCTTCGGCGCTTTCTATCAGCGCTTGACGTTCCGGTACTTTACCAACGCAGAGCTTCGACAGTTGACAATTACAATACCGATTGCCGCTTGGGTCCCCGCATGTCCTGACCTTGCCCCGCGCCCGTTGCCCTTTCCGTACTTGCCCAAGGGCCATCCAACCTAAACAGAACCGCCCAGCCCACGCCACACAACCCCTGCTACCCGTGTAGCCGCTTGTTGCGTATAGTGGACTCCACCTAAGACTATATAACATAACATGCCCTAAGGCATTCGCGGTGTACACCACCCTAAGGTGAGGTTAGGTTAGGTTAGGTGGACGTGGGTTAGGTTAAGGGTTACAGTTAGGTTAAGCGTCAAAGTTAGGTTAAGCGTTCGGACGTGAGGCGTCAGGTGGCCGCACCTACCTTTACGGCCGGACATCTTAGGTTAGAGGTTAGGTTAGGTTAAGGCGCCGAGAGGTCCGCGGTCAGGTTACGTTCACCTTCGGGCGCCACACGTAGGTTTCAAAGGTGTGTCGGTCGGTCGTCGGCAAGCCGCAAAAACTACAGACGACGTCGACCAAACCGCCGCACGACCGAGCAGGAGGCAGATATAAAACACACACACACACAAAAACAAAATTAAACACCACCCACCGGCCAAAGGGCACCAACAACCACAAACCCGAGCACCACGTCGACCAGAGGCAACCCGCCGCTCACGCGACATGGCTGGCAACTAAGGGGCAAACGGCAACGGCGCTTTCCGCACCGGGCCGGATGCACGTACGACAACACCGCTACCCGTACGCAGGCCTCCCATTGCACACAGCCGCTCTGTGTTTGAACATCATCAATGGCGCGCCCGCGGCTCGTCGCGGGCGCAGCCATAACGCCGCCACTTTTGCACCAACACATTCACGCACCGCAAAACAGCTCGCCGACACAGCACAGCCGACAAACAAAAACAACCCGCGAGACGGGGGCGACAACGACAACGATGACAACAACAACAGCAGCAAACAACTCGCACCAAGCGTCCAACAGGTAACAAACGGACAAGCACAGCCTCTGCTAACGGCCACGACGCCAGCGGCACACTGCTCCTTTCCCGCCACACTCGATTTCACAACGCACGCACGCGACCCCGTCAACGACACGACACGACACACGACGGGCTCCCTTCCCGCAACCTACACCTTTCCGCCACTACGCACAGCTCCACCCGACGCGCCCGTCGCAACGACACTACTGCACGCACTATCCACCCGCCTCCTCCTCTCCCCCCCCTTCCCGTACACAACAACACAGCCAAAAACAACACTCACGACCCAAACATACTAACGACATGGCACGTGCATCGGCGCACACCCCAACCAGTCACCGTCGACAACCACACGCAAGGCACGAAACCGGCGTCCTTCCACGTTGCCATCAAAGCTGCACAAACAACCACAGGAGGAACCACCAACAACGGCCCGCCCGCCCGCCCGCCCGCCCCAATATTCTCCCACCCTCACCTCACGCCGCAACCACCAAACGCACATTCCCGCTCGCTACCACACACCTCTCGGCAGCCGCTTCGCAAACACATGACGTGACGTGACATCATCACATCACGGGCTACGCACGCACACCGACCCACTTTCCTGCCCTTCGCCCTCTTCTTTCCGACGCCTGCCTTCGGCCGAGCACACGTACGTGGGTGGCACAACGCCCAACACAGTCACACACAGTCGACAGGCGCACGCCCAGGCACGCAACGACGCAGCGCAGCAAAGGCGCCCGCAACACATACCTCCTCTCTCTTCTCGCCGCCGCCGCCGACCGACCGCCCGCCCGCCAGCCAGCCAGCCAGCCAGCCAGCCAGCCACTCGCAATGTGCACTGCCAACCAGCCACACGTCCACCGCGCCGCCTCCGACCACCCGCCAGGGGGCGCTCACGTCCGCGACAACAGCGCGGCCCGCCGCCGGGCGGGCCCAGCCGAACCCAGCCCAGCCGGCGCGCGCTGCTCTGCACTCGGCGCGCCGCACATCCTGCTGCAGACCGGGCTCGTCTCTCTGTACGCGTCTGCCCGCATCTCGTCTTCCTGCGCATCAACACAACGAGGCCGCGTGAGCAAACCCCCCCGTCACAACGCCACATCACACACTGCCTCGTCTACCGCCGAAATGCACTCACCAGCCATCCGCTTCGTCTTCGTCTTGTTTACTCGTTGTTGTTGCAGCGGCGCACACAGCCCCGGCCGGCCGCATCCGAGGGTGGCCCGCCGCCAGCGTCTCCTCCTTGGGCACAGGTGCGGTGCCGTGCCGTGGCCGCCCATCCATCCAACCGCACTCATTTGCTGGCCGCCTCTGCTGCAGAAGAAGACAAAAAACGAAACGTACAAACATACACGCACCCACAGCGTGGCCACACACGGACGGGACCGACAGGCTCCAAGGCGACCAAAGGATAAAAACAAAATAAAAAAACAAAAAGACGCAAGCAAGCAACAAGCACAGGCTGTCGCCTCGCGCCTCTGTCCTTCCGCCCCCGCCCTTCTCTCCCACCACATGCCCACAAACACCACCGCCTCCCCCTCCCCGCACCTCCACATTCGCCCCCTCCATTTGTTCCTTTCTCGCTCTTCCCTTCTGTGTGTCTGCGTGCGTGCGCGGGCGGCGCCTCTCAACATCCGCCGGCCGTCCGTCCCGTTTTCGCCGTACCACACACGCCACCGCCTCCTCCCCGTCCACCACCGCCGCCCCTGTCCGCCCCGCACAACACCATACACCGCTGCTTGTCCTGGCCGTTGCCACCAAAGGCGCCAGCCGCAAACCGCGCCAACGCCGCAGCGCGCGTGCGTCCTTCCTTCTTGCTTCCTTCTCCGTGCCGACGCGGCCTCTATTCCCGCACCCATTCGGCCGACGACACAGCCGTTGGGCTCCGCACTGCGCGTACCGGCGTTACGCACGCACACCCACCCCCCTCGCGAACGCACGACTCATTGTCTTTGTTGTTTCTCCTCTTTCTTAACGTCTTTGTTTGTTTTGTTTTTTGTTTTTTGTTTTTTTTTTCGTTTTTCCCCACCGCCACATGTGACACAATGCCTCCCTCCACCTTTCGTTCGTGGTTGCTTGCTTTGTTTCTCTTTCTCATTGGTACACGTCCGACGCGCTCCATTTCCACCACACCACGGCCATCAGCCTCCTCAACGGGCAGGCGCAGTGTGCCATTCTCCGGCGCACAAGCACACCGCGCGGTACTGGCGCGGCTCGCTCTCCTCGCCCCCACGCCACGCCACGCCACGCCACCGGTGCGCAGCAGCACATGTGATGTCTCGCAACACGACACGCGGTGCGCACACCCCGACCACGCGGCTCTAAAGGCATGGCACCGGCGACATGCGCCGCCCCAGCCACGCATCCGTCGTCTCACGTTGTTCACTGCCAGCCGCGTCGGAGGCTACAACCGCAACCACCACAACAACGGTCCCCCTCCCGGCAACACATTTGTTGCACAAACAAACACAACCGCCGAGCGCAGCGCGAACCACCCACACGCGCCCTCCGCGTCTCCTTTCTCCTTTCGCCCCCTCCCATCTCCCGAATATGCCAGCAGCGCAGCGTTACGCGTGCCCCTCACCCGTCCACACTACCGCGAAACGAACACGCCTTCCGGGCCACCTGCAAGGGCACGCCCACCACCAAATACTGCCGTATTCACGGACGCAGTTCGCAACACGCAACGCACTCTCCACCTACCTTCTTTCTCTCGTCCCTTCTCTTTACAAACAAAACAAACACACAAACCAACCACGGCTAACACACTTTTTCGCGACACCTTTGACTGCGTTATCTCGACCGTGACGGCAGCTATCGACCATCCATTCCCCACTACACACACACACACACACACACACACACACACACACATCATTCGCTACACCGCACACGAAACGGCAAGGGCAAGGCACTCTCTCATAGATTCTTCCTCCGAGCCATATCGGGCGAACGTTGCATCCGGGAAGGCAATGCAATTCAGCCGTCACCACGGCCGACACTTGCAGCCGCGCCGTAAACGCATGTCAGTGCGGCTGCAATGCACGGGAACGTTCCGTTGCTCTAGACAGCGCCTCTCCGTTTTTCCCCTGTCTCGTTTTCCGGTGATTGCTTCTCCTTCTTCTTTTTCTTCGTTTCGTTTCGTTTTATTATTTTCGTTCCCCTCCTCCACCATTGTTTCCGTCCCCACAGTTTTTTTTTTTGGCTCATTCCACACGTTCTGCCCAGACAAGACATGACATCCGACCGATCACAGTCAGCCTTTCGTCACCGTTCGCAGCGCCGACGGTGCCACAGTGAGACGGGTGTTCAGACCGACACGTTGCCATGATGCCCATAGACAGCTACTCAGGGCCGCCGGATCGGATCACATCACATCACCGACAAACCGGCCATTTCACCGGGGGACACAGACAACCGCGTGTACGCCCATAACAACAAACAACGGCCGTCGTCGTCTACCGTCACTGAACCGAACACACGTGCACCTTGAATGACGACACCGGCGTGCGTGCGCACAACAATCAATCATTCAAATCAACTGCAGAAACGGCTATCAAAATCAAGGGCCAAATAAATGGGTACACCACCGTGCGTGTCGCCTACCCCACCCGCCCGTACAATTCTTGCGTCTTCTTAATGACTAGTAAAGACACGTCCATTTTTTTTTTTAAAACGTCACCAACACACCTCCACGCCGTACAGCAAAGGGAATAGTAAGACGGCAACACAACATTTCACCCTCGCCATCATGTATGTATGATGTGACAACAAACAAACCCGCCGACGGCCCTAACGGTGACATCCAACAGTCGCGAGGGGTTTCAATTGCAGTCACGTGACTAACCGGGCAGACAGAGACAAAGAAAGGAAAGGAATCAGCGACACAGACAACACCTCCTGTCTATGGTGTCGACAAACAAACAACCAACCAACCAACCAACCACGCCAAGACTCGCGAGCACGCATAACCACCACCACCAGCTGCTTCGCAACCAACCAAACCGGGTAGCTATGCGCCGCCTCACACAAACAACAATTCCGCTCTTCCCGCAAAGGCAATTTGGTGGCCCTGAAAAGGGCCGTTTTGCCGCTCTCGCAACGGAGGGGAGCTCCCTAGAGCCTTAACCCCCTCACTTGGAGCTCGTGTACTTGGTCACCGCCTTCGTGCCCTCGCTCACGGCGTGCTTGGCCAGCTCGCCAGGCAGCAAGAGCCGCACAGCCGTCTGGATCTCGCGGGACGTGATGGTCGAGCGCTTGTTGTAGTGCGCCAGGCGAGACGCCTCGGCCGCAATGCGCTCGAAAATGTCGTTCACGAAGCTGTTCATGATGCTCATCGCCTTCGACGAGATGCCCGTGTCGGGGTGCACCTGCTTCAGCACCTTGTAGATGTAGATGGCATAGCTCTCCTTCCTCTTGCGCTTCTTCTTCTTGTCGCCCTTCGAAATGTTCTTCTGCGCCTTGCCAGCCTTCTTGGCGGCCTTCCCGCTAGTCTTGGGCGGCATCTCGAACGTACAACAGCAAGCAGCAAGCGCTCCGCTCTAGTCAGCGTCTCCCCACACAGTGGCACCCGCCGCTACCGCAACACCCCACCTTTACCAGCTCGCCCTGTTGCGGCCGCCGACCAATGGGGCGCGCGCGCAACCGGCCGCCGCACCCGAGCCCATAAAGGGACCCCCACCCT
Organism: Schistocerca nitens; assembly: GCF_023898315.1. NCBI lineage: Eukaryota > Metazoa > Arthropoda > Insecta > Orthoptera > Acrididae > Schistocerca > Schistocerca nitens. The sequence continues at coordinate 10,830 of NW_026046045.1, forward strand.
AGTCCCGCCGCCACGCACTCCGCTGCTCGACTCGCTGCGGCTCGCACCGTTACGTTACGTGTTTCAACTAGCCAAACGCCATGTCCGGACGCGGAAAGGGAGGCAAAGTCAAGGGCAAGTCAAAGTCCCGCTCAAGCAGGGCTGGGCTCCAGTTCCCGGTCGGCAGAATCCACCGCCTCCTGCGCAAGGGAAACTACGCCGAGCGCGTCGGCGCCGGGGCGCCCGTCTACCTCGCCGCCGTCATGGAGTACCTCGCGGCTGAGGTGCTCGAGCTGGCCGGAAACGCGGCCCGCGACAACAAGAAGACGCGCATCATCCCGCGCCACCTGCAGCTCGCCATCCGCAACGACGAGGAGCTCAACAAGCTCTTGTCGGGCGTCACCATCGCACAGGGTGGTGTCCTGCCCAACATCCAGGCCGTCCTGCTGCCAAAGAAGACCGAGAAGAAGGCCTAAACAGAGAGCGCGGCGCTGCGCTTGCGTGCTCCCTGCACGCAAACGCGCCTGCCTTTGCCTTGCCGGCTCGGCTCACAACAATCGGCCCTTTTCAGGGCCACCACACAAACCTACGTCCAAAGCAAAGTTTCCGTCGTCCGTGCTCGCCGCACTTTACACAACACGTCCACATACATACATTGCACAGCCAGCGCCGGCGCACGTCCGCCATCTTGTCCACAGCCCGTGTGGCCGAACGCGCACACATTTTGTCGTTTCTCTCTTTTTGTCTTTTTTGTTTCTGCACCCCTCCGCGCACGCACAGAGTCGCGTTCCAAACGACAACGACATCAATACACCGATAATGTGATGATCATTGTTAGCATTATAATGTTTCAATTAAAGGGGCGCGCGTGGCACAGACAAAAAAAAAAAAAACCAAACAGCTGATCCGATCGATCGATCGATCGATCCGGCCCGCCCGCCTATGCCCACGCCACAAACAAACAACAAACCACGCACACACTGGACTCAGCCGCGCCCATCGCGTCAAACTCAAAAACTAACGCACGCGCAGCAGCAGCAGCAGCAACAACAACAACACGCACAGGCAACACAGACTCTTTCGCACTTTTCAATCTCCGAACAGTGTGGTGGCCCTGAAAAGGGCCGTTTTCGTCTCTCCCACCAAGCACGGGCACGGCACGGCCGCGGGAAGGCCACAACGCAGCACAGCACACCGGCTGGCTGGCTGGCTGGCTGCCTGCCTAACCGCCGAAACCGTACAGGGTGCGCCCCTGCCTCTTCAGGGCGTACACCACGTCCATGGCCGTCACAGTCTTGCGCTTGGCGTGCTCAGTGTACGTCACCGCGTCGCGGATCACGTTCTCCAGGAACACCTTCAGCACTCCGCGGGTCTCCTCGTAGATCAGACCAGAGATGCGCTTCACGCCGCCCCTGCGAGCCAGGCGGCGGATGGCGGGCTTCGTGATGCCCTGGATGTTGTCGCGCAACACCTTGCGGTGCCGCTTGGCGCCACCCTTGCCCAGCCCCTTTCCTCCCTTGCCGCGGCCTGTCATTCTTCTTCCTTCCTCCTCCTCAAAGCAAGCAAGCGAAAAAACACAAGCGCCAGCTCCTCACCCGGCGCTAGCGAGTCGGCTACGGTGCGAGCTCTCTGCCGCCGCCCCCCTATATAGACTCTGGCCCGCCCTCCCCCCACCACGCGCACCGAGGGCATATAAGCGCGGCGCGGGGCCGCGCGGGCCCGTTGTCGTCCCGTGGTCCCGTTGTGTCAGTCGGCTGGGAGACTGCGGACGGAGCGCACAGCAAGACGCCGGCGCGCACGCATCTTCACACGTTTACGCATCCGACATGGCTGGACGCGGACGCAGGAACGGAAGCAAGTTTGCGGCCGCACTGGAGTTCCTGGCCGAGGTGATCGGCAAGGACCACGGACGCAGACGACACAAGAAGAAACCGCGCACCGAGCAGCAATGCTTTCGGTGCCAAAGGCTGGGGCACATTGCCAAAGTGTGCAGGGGCAGTCTGGCGTGTCTGAAGTGTGCTGAGGCACACGACACACGCAACTGCACCAAGCCCCGCGGTGCGGCTGCCAAGTGCGTGAACTGCGGCGGTGCCCACGCCGCAAACGCGCGCAGCTGCGCCTACGTGCGGGGCTACAGAGGCAAGTTGGTCGCCCCACGCCCTGCTGAGGTACCTGCAGAGGTGCCTGGCGTCGAGACGGACGTCCCACCAACCCGCTCCCGCGGGAGAGGTGGACCGTGCCGTCGCGAAGCCACCACAGATGACACACTGGCCGCCTTCCACGCCGCCCTTGCGGCCGAGAGGGCCGCCATGAAGGAGGAACTCGTGGCTGTTCACCGCCAGCTGCAACAGCTGCGTGAGGAGCTGCGGGTCCTCAAGAAGACGTCCACCCCCACCGCCAACCCCACTGCGAGTCGGCCAGCAGGGGTCGACGCCTCCACCCAGACGGAGCCACCCGCGCCGCCAGTTTACGTGACGGGCGGCGTGGAGGCTCCCATGGACTTCGAGGTGGAGCAGCCTACTCTCCCTCCTGATGGGGAGGTCGAGCCGCGGGCACAAGACGAGGAGACGCACACTGAGACACCCCCACTTGCTGCGGCGGAGACTGAATGCCTGCCGCTCCCAACGGAGCACAGCGTTCAGCCTGTGCTGCAGAAGGTCGCCGCGTCTCTTCGGGATGGGACTTACCCACACCTGGATAACCCCTACCCGTTTACACCATCCGACAGGACGAAACCGGCCCTTCCTCACCAGCCCTACGGACCAGTCAGGACTAACAAGGCCCTCAGAGGACTGGTATCGAGGAAGGACCTGAATACCATCAATCAGCACCCCGTCTTCACGCCCACGGACTGGGAACACATCTTTGTGGTCTCAGCCCGGGGCGCGGCGGGCGGGGAAGCTCGTCCGGAAGCAGAACAACACCCAGCTTACCTGGAACTCCAGGAGCTCGGAAAGCTAGGAGAGAACCTCACCAAGGAGGAAATGATCCAGTACTGTCTACGTAATCGAGATTACTTGGACAAGCTTAGATTCCGACAACCAATGGATGCTACGCATCCGACAGGCCAGCCCGAATTAAGCCAGTACCCTCCCGTACCAGCAAGTCAGTATCAGCAGGAATAGCACCTAGATGCTCACCCTGCATCTTCACGAGCATAGGATTGCTCGCTAGTAAAGTGCAGTGCAGTGCGGGCCCGTTGTCAAGGCAGCACCGGACGCTTCGTGTACCGCACGCACCTCCACGCCGCTCTTCCGCTATGGCCCGCACAAAGCAAACGGCCCGCAAGTCCACCGGCGGAAAGGCGCCGCGCAAACAGCTCGCCACCAAGGCGGCGAGGAAGAGCGCGCCCGCCACCGGCGGCGTCAAGAAGCCCCACCGCTACAGGCCGGGCACCGTCGCCCTGCGGGAAATCAGGCGCTACCAGAAGAGCACAGAGCTGCTCATCCGCAAGCTGCCGTTCCAGCGCCTAGTGCGCGAGATCGCCCAGGACTTCAAGACCGACCTGCGCTTCCAGAGCTCCGCAGTCATGGCCCTGCAGGAGGCCAGCGAGGCCTACCTCGTCGGCCTCTTCGAAGACACCAACCTGTGCGCAATCCACGCCAAGCGCGTCACCATCATGCCCAAGGACATCCAGCTCGCGCGCCGCATCCGCGGCGAGCGCGCCTAGAAACCGCGCCGCGCACGCGCGCCCGCCCAACAAAAACGGCCCTTTTCAGGGCCACTAACATCTCTCCGTCGCGAGCAAAACTTTTGTCGGTCTTGCCGCCCCGCAAAACAACAACAACCAATTCCCCTCCCGTCCACAGCCGCTCTCGCCAACAATCGACGTCACTCCCATCCCTCACAATACACACACACAACAGCCGGACGACGTCACCACACACCACGGGTGGCTGGCCGCCGCCGTCTCCGAGGCGCGCGCACGCTACGCTACACTACAACGTCAACGCCACCGCGCCTTCCCAATTCCCGCCGGCCACTTCCACGTCTCACGTCCCCCCGCCGCTTTGAGAGAGAGAGACACAACACACACACACAAAAGACACGACATCCGCAAAGCAAGCAAACACACAAACAAACTAGAGTCTCCAGAAACATACATGAGCAACCAAACGTCGGCCGCCGCAAAAAAAACAACTACAACAAAAACAAATAAAATAAAATAAAAAGACCAACAAACGGCCACAACCGCTCCGCTACCGCGCGCCGCCGCCTACCGCCACCGGCACCACAATCCAACCACCACGGCACGCAAACAGTACCCACAAGGGTCTCACACACAACCAACCACACCGGCGCATGCACGACAATCAACGCCTTCCCGACGTCCTTTGATGGCCCTGAGAAGGGCCGTTTTGGGCCGCGCGACAGCCGCAGCCGTGCCATCGCGCGCCACTAAGACGACGCGGGGGAGGGCGGTGGGGGACGACGGCGTCAAGCGCCAACCCCTCTCCCTTGCCTTTCTTTAACTTTACTACTTTACTTCTTCTTCTTGGGCGACGCCTTCGCCTTAGACGGCGTCGTCGCCTTCTTCGGGCGCGGCGCCTTCGGCTTCTTCGTCGGAACCTTGGCGGCCTTCTTCGCCTTCGACGGCGACTTGGCCTTGGCCGGCTTGGCCGCAGCCGCCTTCTTCGCACCCGCGGGAGCCGCCGACGCCGCAGACGCCTTCTTGGCGGCGCCCGCCTTCCGACCGGTCGCCGCCTTCACGCCACCAGCCTTCTTTGCGCCGGCCGCGCGGCCGCCCTTCTTCTCCTTGCTGGCCGGAGCGGCGCGCTTCTTCTTCGCACCGCCGGCACGAGCCTTGCCGCCCTCGGCCGCCCCGCCGCCGGCGCCGGCAAGCTTGAAAGAGCCGGACGCGCCCTTCCCCTTCGTCTGCACCAGCTCGCCAGCCACGACGGCCGACTTGAGGTACTTCTTGATAAAGGGCGCCAGCTTCTCCGCGTCCAGCTTGTAGTGCGCGGCAATGTACTTCTTGATCGCCTGCAGCGACGAGCCGCCGCGCTCCTTCAGACTCTTGATGGCGGCCGTCACCATCTCAGAGGTGCGCGGGTGCGCAGGCTTGGCGCGCGGCTTCTTCGCAGACGCCGCAGACTTGGCCTTCTTCGTCGTGCCGGTGGCGGCGGGTGCCGCAGCAGTCTCGTTCGTAGCCGCCTGATCTGCCATTATTTCGACGGACGACGCGCGTACACACAACAACAGAACAGCGAGAGAGAGCGGCAAGGCGGCAAGCACGGCAGAGAATAGCCGCCGCGCCGCTTTTTTTTTTTTTTTTTTTTTTTTTTTTTTTTTTTTTTTTTTTTTTTTTTTTTTAGTTCGTGTGATGGCTGGGGTTCTAGCTCCTTAGGAGCTTGGTCCCCCTTGTGTGCAGGATAGGTTTTTCTTAATTGGGGGCTCCATTTATTTATTAACAAAACAAATAACTGGGTCTCCTTGTTCAGCACTTTGGGACTCACTGTGGGCACTTTCGCCCTTTAGTGGTCCTGATTTAATGATGGTTGACGGGATTTGAGTACTGTTTCTTGTATTCTTCTTGATTGTGTTCTTTCTTCACTCTTCTCAGTTCCTCAGTTGGTGCTTACTATTGTTGGTTTCTAATGATTGATAGAGGTACCTTGACTTTGTGCCAGGCGGTTGGTTCCACCGTGGCAATGTCTTCAAGCCTGTTGTTCGTAGGTCTGAGTCTCTCTATCTTTGTCACCAGTTTCCTGGTGGCTTCTTCGATTTGTTCAGCTATTCCTGGCATCTCGAGTTCCCTGTGGACTGCCTCTGTGCTGGTCCATGGAGGTGCATGTAGGGTGAGCTTTAGGCACCTGTTCTGGAGTGTCTGCAGTTTCTTAATGTTAGTCTTACACGTGATACCCCATGCGGAACACCCGTACAGGATGGCAGGCTGTATTATTGCCTTGTAAATCCGCATCTTGGTCCGGGTTGTCATTTCTTTGCTTGTCAGAAGTGGGTAGATAGCGTGGATTGCCCTTGTAATTTTCGTCTTCTTCTCCTTGATGTGGTCTGTGAATAACATTTTCTTGTCCAATGTGACTCCTAGATATTTTACTTTGTTTGTCCAGTTGATTCTATGTCCGTTGAGTTCTATTCTATCTTGTATGTTTGGTCTTCGTCTTGTGAACAGGATGGCTTTGGTCTTTTCTGCGTTAATTTTTATTTTATTTAGCTTTGCCCATTTTTCAGTTAGGTTAGTTTGTTCTTGTAGTCGTCTAATTGTAGTGTCTAGTCTTCTGTGGCTTGTCAGTATTGCCGTGTCATCGGCGAATTGGGCCAGTACTGTGTTCTCTGTTTTTGGAATGTCATTCACATACACTGTGAAGAGGGTGGGAGACAGTACCGATCCCTGAGGAATCCCTTCCTCCAAGGTCTTAGTTTCCGATCTTTGCCCGTTTATTTTTACAAAAAATCGTCTGTTTGTCATGAAGCTGTTGATCATGCATAAGTAGCACCTGGGGATGTCAGTATCTTCTTTTAGCTTCACCAGCAGATTGTTCCTCCACACCTTGTCGTAAGCTTTTTCGACGTCCAGCATTAGTGCTGCTGTGTACTTTGCCAGGTTCATTGCTTTTGTGATCTCCTCTGTGATTCTTAGCAGTTGGAGCTCCGCTGATAATGTTTGTTGGTAAGCGAACTGTTCTCTCCTGATGACGTTCCCATCCAGGAGGGGTTGTCTTATTCGCGGGAGCAAAACGCGTTCTAGAAGCTTTGACATGGTGCAGAGTAAGCTAATTGGGCGGTGGTTCTCGGGCTTCTTTAGATCTTTCTCTGCCTTGGGGATCGGTACGATCTTGCTGATTTTCCACGCGACTGGGAAGTAGTTTAGCATCATGCAAGCATTTATGATGCGTGTTAGTAGCACCAGCGGTTTTCGTGGGATTAGTTTTAGCTGTTCATTTGTGATGTTGTCTGGTCCAGGTGCTGATCGTGTTCCTAGTCTTGCTAATATTCTCCGGACCTCTGTTGGTGTTGTCAGTTCTGGCCTATCATCTGCTGGCGTGTTTTTGATTGCCTCAGCCTCCTGGTTGATGTGTCTGCCGAATTCTATTTCTTCTTGTGCTGGGTTACCCTCCTCTTCTATTTTGTTCTGCTCCTCATAGGTCTGGGCGAAGAGCTCTGCTTGTCGTAGTGCATCAAATACTATGGTGTCTCCGTCCACTAGTGCTGACTTTCTTGGTTTCGAGTTTTTCAAGCTTTTGATCAGCTTCCAGTCCTCTCTTCCTCTGAGTGTTAGCTCACTCATTCGGTCCTCCCACTTTTCCGCCTTCCATTCTAGTACTCTTTTATGTATTTCCCGCGTGAGTCTATTCACCTCTCTTCTGTCTTGTGGGTTTCTGTGTTGTGTCCATCGCTTTCTCGCTCTGTTTTTGAGGTATTTGAGGTCTTGAATCAATGGTGGGAGCTCGTTGTTCTTTTCTTCCTCGAATGTCATCTTGGTTGTGGCCTTTCTTTGTGCATTTTTGATTTGGTCCGAGAGGGTACCAATAGCCTCGTCAATTTGTTGTTCGCCAGGCCCAGCCAGTGTCGCGGGCGGGCGCGGACGGCCGAGAGAGCGGCCGCCACTCTGCGCGCCGCCGCGCCGCGCCTCCCGCGCTTGCTACCGCCCAACGTCCGACAGCCTGTGCGGACCAGCCCCAAACCTGCGCCGCAACCACCCGCGCCATTCAAACCACCGAGGATGGGGCTACACACGGCCACACCACAGTCGCCAACCAGTCGCCACGGCAGCGCCGCAAACCACGGCCAAACTGCAGCTACCGCGCGCCACAGCCTGGCTCGGCCCGCCGAGAATCGCCGCCCCCGCCCAAATGCCGCCCCCACAGCCCCAGCCGACGACCCGCCACAATGGCCAAACCTTCGGCAAAACTGGCGCACCGTCGCCGCGCCAGCCCGGCCAGCGCGGCCGCCGCCACAGCCACACAAGCGGAGGCGTGCGGCGATGACGGCCGTGCAAACGCACCTCCGCCGCCCCATCGCCCTCCCACCGTTTCCCGATCGGCCCGCGGCCGTCGGGCCACCTCGCCCGCCAACATTCGCGCCCGTTTCCCACAAAATTGCCCGCCGCAAAACAAAAACGAGCGCCGCCTGCGCAACATGGGCACCGGCCAACCGAGGCGCCGCCGCCCCTCGCCGCTTTAAGCGAGGGTGGCTAACCGCCATCCGCAACTACAGACGCACCGAATCTGCCTTCAAAAGCACACACCGACAGCCGACCTCTAACATTTAGACTCCGCAAGCCACCCAACGGTGTGTGGCGGAGGGCACTTCACGTGCCAATGTCATTTACCTCCCTTTGCTGTTCCAGTCGCGTATGGTTCGCGGGACGAACCGACAGTCTGCAAAAAAAACGCCTCCGTGCGCGCTCGAATCTCTCTAACCACATCCATTCGTGATCTCCTCGGGAGGTATACGCAATATATTCGATACCCCATCCAGAAACGCAATATCTCGAAACCTGGCGAGCAAGCTACACCGCGATGCAGAGCGCCTCTATTGCAGAGTCTGCCGCTTGGGTTTGTTAAACATCTCCGTAACGCTATCACGGTTACCAAATGACCCTGCGACGAAACGTTGGATCGTCTCCGTCGCCTCCGTCAACGCGACCTGGTACGGATCCCACACTGATGGGCAACACGCACGTATAGGTCGAACGAACGGGTGTTTTGTAAGCCACCTCCTCCTTTGTTGATGGACGACATTTGCTACGCATTCTCCCAATAAATCGCAACCTGGTACCCGCCTTACCAACAATTACTTTTGTTTGTTTTTTTTTTTTGTTTTTTTTTTTTAATATGATGATCATCCCACTCCCAATCACTCCGCACGCATACTCCCAGATATTTTACAGACGTAACTGCTACCAGTGTTTGTCCCGCTATCATATAATCAATCATACAATAAAGGGTCCGTCTTTCTATATTATTCGCAATACATGTTAAGGGACAGTTGCCACTCCCTGCACCACGTGCCTATCCGCTGCAGATCGTCCTGCATTTTTCGCTGCAACTTCTCTGTATACTACAGCATCATCCGCGAAAAGACGCATGCAACGTCCGACACTATCTACTAGGTCATTTATATACATTGTGTGTGAAGAGCAATGGGTCCCATAACACTCCCCTGTGGCACGCCAGAGGTTACTTTAACGTCTGTAGACGTCTCTCCATTGATAACACAACATGCTGTGTTCTGTTTGCTACAATCTCTTCAGTCCAGCCACACACACTTGGTCCGACATTCTGCAGACACTTACTTTGTTTATCAGGCGACAGTGCGGAACTGTATCGAACGCCCTCCTTCCGGATGTCAACCAAAATGGCATCTACCTGGGAGCCTGTATCTAATATTTTCTGGGTCCCATGAACAAATAAAGCGCGTTGGGTCTCACACGATCGCTGTTTCCGGAATCCATGTTGATTCCTACATAGTAGACACTGGGTTTCCAAAAAACGACATGCTACTACTCGAGCATAAAACATGTTCTCACATTCTACAACCGATCGACGTCACAGATATAGGGCCTATAGTTTTGCGCATCTGCTCGACGACCCTTCTTCAAGCCCGGGACTGCCTGTGCTCTTTTCCAATCATTTGGAACCCTCCGTTCCTCTAGAGACTTGCGGTACACGGCTGTTAGGAGGTTCTGTCGCGTACTCTGTGTAGGTAGAATCGAATTGGTATCCCGTCAGGTCCAGTGGACTTTCCTCTGTTGAGTGATTCCAGTTGCTTTTCTATTCCTCCTTGGACACTTATTTCGATGTCAGCCATTTTTTCGTTTGTGCGAGAAGGAACTGCAGTGCGGTCGTCCTCCGTGAAACAGCTTTGGAAACAGGTGTTTAGTATTTCACAGCTTTACGCGTGTCATCCTCTGTTTCAATGCCATCATCATCCCGGAGTGTCTGGATATGCCGTTTCGAGCCGCTTACTACTGATTCAACGTACGACCACAACGTCCTAGGATTTGATTTGATTTCCTGTCACGTCGGTACATGGAATTTTACTTTCGCATTCACCGGACGCTTCACGCATAGCCCTCCTTACGCTAACTTTGGACATCGTTTAGCGTCTGTTTGTCTGAGAGGTTTTGGCTGCGTTTCAACTTTGAGTGAAGCTCTCCTTGCTTTCGCTATAGTTTCCTAAACTTTGGTTGTTGTACCGCGGTGGGTTTTTCCCATCCCTCACAGTTTTACTCGGCACGTACCTGTCTAAGACGCGTTTTACGATTGCCTTGCACTTTCTCCATAAACACTCAACATTGTCAGTGTCGGAGCAGACATTTGCGTTTTCATCTGTCTGCTAGTCTCAAATCTGCCTTCTATTACTCTTGCTAAACAGATAAACCTTCCTCCCTTTTTTGTGTATATTCCTATTAACGTCCATATTCAGCGATGCTGCAACGGCCTCTTGATCACTGGGTCCCTGTTCTGCACATACAGAGTCGACAAGTTCGGGGTCTGTTTGTCATCGGTAGGTCCACGATGTTATCTCCACGAGTCGGTTCTCTCTCTGTTTAATTGCTCGCGGTAATTTTCGTTCGGATGGTGCACTCGGTATACTGTCACTCGATGCTCTGTCCCTACCACCCGTCCTGAACATCTGGCACATTGAAATCTCCACCTAAGACTGTAACACGCTGAGGAAAGGAAAATGTATGTCCACATTTTCTCTCACTTGTTCGGCCACTAATGCTGCTGAGTCGCGAGGTCGGTAAAAGGAGCCAATTATCAACCTAGCTCGGCTGTTGAGTGTACCCTCCACCCACAATAGTTCACAGGAACCGTCCACCACTTCTACTTCACTACACAGGATAAACTACTACTAACAGCGACGAACCACTCCACCACCGGTTGCATGCACGCTATCCTTTCTAAAGCACCGTCTGTACCTATAACGATTGCAGCTTCGGCGCTTTCTATCAGCGCTTGACGTTCCGGTACTTTACCAACGCAGAGCTTCGACAGTTGACAATTACAATACCGATTGCCGCTTGGGTCCCCGCATGTCCTGACCTTGCCCCGCGCCCGTTGCCCTTTCCGTACTTGCCCAAGGGCCATCCAACCTAAACAGAACCGCCCAGCCCACGCCACACAACCCCTGCTACCCGTGTAGCCGCTTGTTGCGTATAGTGGACTCCACCTAAGACTATATAACATAACATGCCCTAAGGCATTCGCGGTGTACACCACCCTAAGGTGAGGTTAGGTTAGGTTAGGTGGACGTGGGTTAGGTTAAGGGTTACAGTTAGGTTAAGCGTCAAAGTTAGGTTAAGCGTTCGGACGTGAGGCGTCAGGTGGCCGCACCTACCTTTACGGCCGGACATCTTAGGTTAGAGGTTAGGTTAGGTTAAGGCGCCGAGAGGTCCGCGGTCAGGTTACGTTCACCTTCGGGCGCCACACGTAGGTTTCAAAGGTGTGTCGGTCGGTCGTCGGCAAGCCGCAAAAACTACAGACGACGTCGACCAAACCGCCGCACGACCGAGCAGGAGGCAGATATAAAACACACACACACACAAAAACAAAATTAAACACCACCCACCGGCCAAAGGGCACCAACAACCACAAACCCGAGCACCACGTCGACCAGAGGCAACCCGCCGCTCACGCGACATGGCTGGCAACTAAGGGGCAAACGGCAACGGCGCTTTCCGCACCGGGCCGGATGCACGTACGACAACACCGCTACCCGTACGCAGGCCTCCCATTGCACACAGCCGCTCTGTGTTTGAACATCATCAATGGCGCGCCCGCGGCTCGTCGCGGGCGCAGCCATAACGCCGCCACTTTTGCACCAACACATTCACGCACCGCAAAACAGCTCGCCGACACAGCACAGCCGACAAACAAAAACAACCCGCGAGACGGGGGCGACAACGACAACGATGACAACAACAACAGCAGCAAACAACTCGCACCAAGCGTCCAACAGGTAACAAACGGACAAGCACAGCCTCTGCTAACGGCCACGACGCCAGCGGCACACTGCTCCTTTCCCGCCACACTCGATTTCACAACGCACGCACGCGACCCCGTCAACGACACGACACGACACACGACGGGCTCCCTTCCCGCAACCTACACCTTTCCGCCACTACGCACAGCTCCACCCGACGCGCCCGTCGCAACGACACTACTGCACGCACTATCCACCCGCCTCCTCCTCTCCCCCCCCTTCCCGTACACAACAACACAGCCAAAAACAACACTCACGACCCAAACATACTAACGACATGGCACGTGCATCGGCGCACACCCCAACCAGTCACCGTCGACAACCACACGCAAGGCACGAAACCGGCGTCCTTCCACGTTGCCATCAAAGCTGCACAAACAACCACAGGAGGAACCACCAACAACGGCCCGCCCGCCCGCCCGCCCGCCCGCCCCAATATTCTCCCACCCTCACCTCACGCCGCAACCACCAAACGCACATTCCCGCTCGCTACCACACACCTCTCGGCAGCCGCTTCGCAAACACATGACGTGACGTGACATCATCACATCACGGGCTACGCACGCACACCGACCCACTTTCCTGCCCTTCGCCCTCTTCTTTCCGACGCCTGCCTTCGGCCGAGCACACGTACGTGGGTGGCACAACGCCCAACACAGTCACACACAGTCGACAGGCGCACGCCCAGGCACGCAACGACGCAGCGCAGCAAAGGCGCCCGCAACACATACCTCCTCTCTCTTCTCGCCGCCGCCGCCGACCGACCGCCCGCCCGCCAGCCAGCCAGCCAGCCAGCCAGCCAGCCACTCGCAATGTGCACTGCCAACCAGCCACACGTCCACCGCGCCGCCTCCGACCACCCGCCAGGGGGCGCTCACGTCCGCGACAACAGCGCGGCCCGCCGCCGGGCGGGCCCAGCCGAACCCAGCCCAGCCGGCGCGCGCTGCTCTGCACTCGGCGCGCCGCACATCCTGCTGCAGACCGGGCTCGTCTCTCTGTACGCGTCTGCCCGCATCTCGTCTTCCTGCGCATCAACACAACGAGGCCGCGTGAGCAAACCCCCCCGTCACAACGCCACATCACACACTGCCTCGTCTACCGCCGAAATGCACTCACCAGCCATCCGCTTCGTCTTCGTCTTGTTTACTCGTTGTTGTTGCAGCGGCGCACACAGCCCCGGCCGGCCGCATCCGAGGGTGGCCCGCCGCCAGCGTCTCCTCCTTGGGCACAGGTGCGGTGCCGTGCCGTGGCCGCCCATCCATCCAACCGCACTCATTTGCTGGCCGCCTCTGCTGCAGAAGAAGACAAAAAACGAAACGTACAAACATACACGCACCCACAGCGTGGCCACACACGGACGGGACCGACAGGCTCCAAGGCGACCAAAGGATAAAAACAAAATAAAAAAACAAAAAGACGCAAGCAAGCAACAAGCACAGGCTGTCGCCTCGCGCCTCTGTCCTTCCGCCCCCGCCCTTCTCTCCCACCACATGCCCACAAACACCACCGCCTCCCCCTCCCCGCACCTCCACATTCGCCCCCTCCATTTGTTCCTTTCTCGCTCTTCCCTTCTGTGTGTCTGCGTGCGTGCGCGGGCGGCGCCTCTCAACATCCGCCGGCCGTCCGTCCCGTTTTCGCCGTACCACACACGCCACCGCCTCCTCCCCGTCCACCACCGCCGCCCCTGTCCGCCCCGCACAACACCATACACCGCTGCTTGTCCTGGCCGTTGCCACCAAAGGCGCCAGCCGCAAACCGCGCCAACGCCGCAGCGCGCGTGCGTCCTTCCTTCTTGCTTCCTTCTCCGTGCCGACGCGGCCTCTATTCCCGCACCCATTCGGCCGACGACACAGCCGTTGGGCTCCGCACTGCGCGTACCGGCGTTACGCACGCACACCCACCCCCCTCGCGAACGCACGACTCATTGTCTTTGTTGTTTCTCCTCTTTCTTAACGTCTTTGTTTGTTTTGTTTTTTGTTTTTTGTTTTTTTTTTCGTTTTTCCCCACCGCCACATGTGACACAATGCCTCCCTCCACCTTTCGTTCGTGGTTGCTTGCTTTGTTTCTCTTTCTCATTGGTACACGTCCGACGCGCTCCATTTCCACCACACCACGGCCATCAGCCTCCTCAACGGGCAGGCGCAGTGTGCCATTCTCCGGCGCACAAGCACACCGCGCGGTACTGGCGCGGCTCGCTCTCCTCGCCCCCACGCCACGCCACGCCACGCCACCGGTGCGCAGCAGCACATGTGATGTCTCGCAACACGACACGCGGTGCGCACACCCCGACCACGCGGCTCTAAAGGCATGGCACCGGCGACATGCGCCGCCCCAGCCACGCATCCGTCGTCTCACGTTGTTCACTGCCAGCCGCGTCGGAGGCTACAACCGCAACCACCACAACAACGGTCCCCCTCCCGGCAACACATTTGTTGCACAAACAAACACAACCGCCGAGCGCAGCGCGAACCACCCACACGCGCCCTCCGCGTCTCCTTTCTCCTTTCGCCCCCTCCCATCTCCCGAATATGCCAGCAGCGCAGCGTTACGCGTGCCCCTCACCCGTCCACACTACCGCGAAACGAACACGCCTTCCGGGCCACCTGCAAGGGCACGCCCACCACCAAATACTGCCGTATTCACGGACGCAGTTCGCAACACGCAACGCACTCTCCACCTACCTTCTTTCTCTCGTCCCTTCTCTTTACAAACAAAACAAACACACAAACCAACCACGGCTAACACACTTTTTCGCGACACCTTTGACTGCGTTATCTCGACCGTGACGGCAGCTATCGACCATCCATTCCCCACTACACACACACACACACACACACACACACACACACATCATTCGCTACACCGCACACGAAACGGCAAGGGCAAGGCACTCTCTCATAGATTCTTCCTCCGAGCCATATCGGGCGAACGTTGCATCCGGGAAGGCAATGCAATTCAGCCGTCACCACGGCCGACACTTGCAGCCGCGCCGTAAACGCATGTCAGTGCGGCTGCAATGCACGGGAACGTTCCGTTGCTCTAGACAGCGCCTCTCCGTTTTTCCCCTGTCTCGTTTTCCGGTGATTGCTTCTCCTTCTTCTTTTTCTTCGTTTCGTTTCGTTTTATTATTTTCGTTCCCCTCCTCCACCATTGTTTCCGTCCCCACAGTTTTTTTTTTTGGCTCATTCCACACGTTCTGCCCAGACAAGACATGACATCCGACCGATCACAGTCAGCCTTTCGTCACCGTTCGCAGCGCCGACGGTGCCACAGTGAGACGGGTGTTCAGACCGACACGTTGCCATGATGCCCATAGACAGCTACTCAGGGCCGCCGGATCGGATCACATCACATCACCGACAAACCGGCCATTTCACCGGGGGACACAGACAACCGCGTGTACGCCCATAACAACAAACAACGGCCGTCGTCGTCTACCGTCACTGAACCGAACACACGTGCACCTTGAATGACGACACCGGCGTGCGTGCGCACAACAATCAATCATTCAAATCAACTGCAGAAACGGCTATCAAAATCAAGGGCCAAATAAATGGGTACACCACCGTGCGTGTCGCCTACCCCACCCGCCCGTACAATTCTTGCGTCTTCTTAATGACTAGTAAAGACACGTCCATTTTTTTTTTTTAAAACGTCACCAACACACCTCCACGCCGTACAGCAAAGGGAATAGTAAGACGGCAACACAACATTTCACCCTCGCCATCATGTATGTATGATGTGACAACAAACAAACCCGCCGACGGCCCTAACGGTGACATCCAACAGTCGCGAGGGGTTTCAATTGCAGTCACGTGACTAACCGGGCAGACAGAGACAAAGAAAGGAAAGGAATCAGCGACACAGACAACACCTCCTGTCTATGGTGTCGACAAACAAACAACCAACCAACCAACCAACCACGCCAAGACTCGCGAGCACGCATAACCACCACCACCAGCTGCTTCGCAACCAACCAAACCGGGTAGCTATGCGCCGCCTCACACAAACAACAATTCCGCTCTTCCCGCAAAGGCAATTTGGTGGCCCTGAAAAGGGCCGTTTTGCCGCTCTCGCAACGGAGGGGAGCTCCCTAGAGCCTTAACCCCCTCACTTGGAGCTCGTGTACTTGGTCACCGCCTTCGTGCCCTCGCTCACGGCGTGCTTGGCCAGCTCGCCAGGCAGCAAGAGCCGCACAGCCGTCTGGATCTCGCGGGACGTGATGGTCGAGCGCTTGTTGTAGTGCGCCAGGCGAGACGCCTCGGCCGCAATGCGCTCGAAAATGTCGTTCACGAAGCTGTTCATGATGCTCATCGCCTTCGACGAGATGCCCGTGTCGGGGTGCACCTGCTTCAGCACCTTGTAGATGTAGATGGCATAGCTCTCCTTCCTCTTGCGCTTCTTCTTCTTGTCGCCCTTCGAAATGTTCTTCTGCGCCTTGCCAGCCTTCTTGGCGGCCTTCCCGCTAGTCTTGGGCGGCATCTCGAACGTACAACAGCAAGCAGCAAGCGCTCCGCTCTAGTCAGCGTCTCCCCACACAGTGGCACCCGCCGCTACCGCAACACCCCACCTTTACCAGCTCGCCCTGTTGCGGCCGCCGACCAATGGGGCGCGCGCGCAACCGGCCGCCGCACCCGAGCCCATAAAGGGACCCCCACCCTAGTCCCGCCGCCACGCACTCCGCTGCTCGACTCGCTGCGGCTCGCACCGTTACGTTACGTGTTTCAACTAGCCAAACGCCATGTCCGGACGCGGAAAGGGAGGCAAAGTCAAGGGCAAGTCAAAGTCCCGCTCAAGCAGGGCTGGGCTCCAGTTCCCGGTCGGCAGAATCCACCGCCTCCTGCGCAAGGGAAACTACGCCGAGCGCGTCGGCGCCGGGGCGCCCGTCTACCTCGCCGCCGTCATGGAGTACCTCGCGGCTGAGGTGCTCGAGCTGGCCGGAAACGCGGCCCGCGACAACAAGAAGACGCGCATCATCCCGCGCCACCTGCAGCTCGCCATCCGCAACGACGAGGAGCTCAACAAGCTCTTGTCGGGCGTCACCATCGCACAGGGTGGTGTCCTGCCCAACATCCAGGCCGTCCTGCTGCCAAAGAAGACCGAGAAGAAGGCCTAAACAGAGAGCGCGGCGCTGCGCTTGCGTGCTCCCTGCACGCAAACGCGCCTGCCTTTGCCTTGCCGGCTCGGCTCACAACAATCGGCCCTTTTCAGGGCCACCACACAAACCTACGTCCAAAGCAAAGTTTCCGTCGTCCGTGCTCGCCGCACTTTACACAACACGTCCACATACATACATTGCACAGCCAGCGCCGGCGCACGTCCGCCATCTTGTCCACAGCCCGTGTGGCCGAACGCGCACACATTTTGTCGTTTCTCTCTTTTTGTCTTTTTTGTTTCTGCACCCCTCCGCGCACGCACAGAGTCGCGTTCCAAACGACAACGACATCAATACACCGATAATGTGATGATCATTGTTAGCATTATAATGTTTCAATTAAAGGGGCGCGCGTGGCACAGACAAAAAAAAAAAAAACCAAACAGCTGATCCGATCGATCGATCGATCGATCGATCGATCCGGCCCGCCCGCCTATGCCCACGCCACAAACAAACAACAAACCACGCACACACTGGACTCAGCCGCGCCCATCGCGTCAAACTCAAAAACTAACGCACGCGCAGCAGCAGCAGCAGCAACAACAACAACACGCACAGGCAACACAGACTCTTTCGCACTTTTCAATCTCCGAACAGTGTGGTGGCCCTGAAAAGGGCCGTTTTCGTCTCTCCCACCAAGCACGGGCACGGCACGGCCGCGGGAAGGCCACAACGCAGCACAGCACACCGGCTGGCTGGCTGGCTGGCTGCCTGCCTAACCGCCGAAACCGTACAGGGTGCGCCCCTGCCTCTTCAGGGCGTACACCACGTCCATGGCCGTCACAGTCTTGCGCTTGGCGTGCTCAGTGTACGTCACCGCGTCGCGGATCACGTTCTCCAGGAACACCTTCAGCACTCCGCGGGTCTCCTCGTAGATCAGACCAGAGATGCGCTTCACGCCGCCCCTGCGAGCCAGGCGGCGGATGGCGGGCTTCGTGATGCCCTGGATGTTGTCGCGCAACACCTTGCGGTGCCGCTTGGCGCCACCCTTGCCCAGCCCCTTTCCTCCCTTGCCGCGGCCTGTCATTCTTCTTCCTTCCTCCTCCTCAAAGCAAGCAAGCGAAAAAACACAAGCGCCAGCTCCTCACCCGGCGCTAGCGAGTCGGCTACGGTGCGAGCTCTTCGCTTCGCTTCGCTTGAAAATCACGGACCTCCTCAGTCCGGAGATGGTGGAGGTGGTGCGAGCTCTTCGCTTCGCTTCGCTTCGCTTGAAAATCACGGACCTCCTCAGTCCGGAGATGGTGGAGGCTAAGCAGCAGTGCTGCTGTTCCTCCTTGATTCCTCTGTTGTTGTTGTTGTATTTGTGGCCTCTCGTTGGAATCGGCCTCGGCTACCCCGCTGAGTTTAGACTAGCGAAGTAGTCATGCATTGGTATGTCTTCTGGGGCAGGCTGACGCCTGCCGGAGCGCCACTCCTCCTTCACCCACTTCTCTGTGACCCGGGTGATGTGTTCCCAGTCCGAAGGGGTGAAGATGGGGCGGCTGTTGAGCAGTTTCAGCTCCTTCCTGGTTACGGCCTCATGCAAGATGCACCGCATGTGTTTGAGGTCACACGGTTGGTGAGGCGGTGGTGGCTTCGCGGGCGCCGGCGTGAAGGGGTATGGGTTGTCCCCGTGAGGGTACGACCCGTCCTTCAGCGACGCCACGATCTTCTTGAGGAAAGGCTGCACGCTCCGCTCGTCTGGGAGCGGGAGGGGCAGCTCTTCGTCTGTTACCGCTTCTTCGGGTTGCGAAGAAGTGGTCTTCGTCCTGTGGGGTGGAGTGACTGGACGGGAGAACTGGTATGTCCCGTTATGAAGAGACGCGAACACCTGCAGCACAGGGTCCAAGCTGAGGTCCGTACTGAGCGGCCGGCCTTCTGTCTCCGCCGCGGCAGCTGGGGGTGTCTCCGTGTGCGTCTCCTCGTCGTGAGCCCGCGGCTCGACCTCCCCGTCAGGAGGGAGAGCAGGCTGCACCACTTCGATCTCCATAGGTGCCTCCGCGCCGCCCGTCACATCAACTGGCGGCTCGGGTGGCACCGTCTGGGTGGAGGCGTCGACCCCCGTTGGCCGACTCGCAGTGGGGTTTGGCGTCTTCCTGAGGACCCGCAGCTCCTCACGCAGCTGTTGCAGCTGGCGGTGAACAGCCACGAGTTCCTCCCTCATGGCGGCCCTCTCGGCCGCGAGGGCCGTGTGGAAGGCGGCCAGTGCGTCGTCTGTGGTGGCTTCGCGACGGCACGGTCCGCCACCCCCGCGGGAACGGGGGGGCGGGACGTCCGTCTCGACGCCAGGCACCTCTGCTGGGCGTGGGGCGGCCATCTTGTCTCTGTAGCCCCGCACGTAGGCGCAGCTGCGCGAGTTTGCGGCGTGGGCACCGCCGCAATTCACGCACTTGGCAGCCGCGTCGCGAGGCTTGGTGCAGTCGCGTGTGTCGTGTGCCTCGGCACACTTCAAACACGCTGGAGTGCCCCTGCACACTTTGGCGATGTGCCCCATCTTCTGGCACTTGAAGCATTGCTGCTCAGTGCGCTGCTTCTTCTTGTGGCGGCGACTGCGACCGCGGTCCTTCCCGATCGCATCGACAAGGAGTTCGATCGCGGCCGCAATCTTGCTGCCCTTCCTGCGTACAGCCATGTTCGCCTGCGTGTGGAGGTGCGTGCGCGCCGGCTTCTTCAGCTGCCACGTGTACAGCGTGCCCGTGCGCTCCGTCCGCAGTCTCCAGCGTCCGCCGAGCGAGTGGGGGATGTGGTGCGAGCTCTCTGCCGCCGCCCCCCTATATAGACTCTGGCCCGCCCTCCCCCCACCACGCGCACCGAGGGCATATAAGCGCGGCGCGGGGCCGCGCGGGCCCGTTGTCAAGGCAGCACCGGACGCTTCGTGTACCGCACGCACCTCCACGCCGCTCTTCCGCTATGGCCCGCACAAAGCAAACGGCCCGCAAGTCCACCGGCGGAAAGGCGCCGCGCAAACAGCTCGCCACCAAGGCGGCGAGGAAGAGCGCGCCCGCCACCGGCGGCGTCAAGAAGCCCCACCGCTACAGGCCGGGCACCGTCGCCCTGCGGGAAATCAGGCGCTACCAGAAGAGCACAGAGCTGCTCATCCGCAAGCTGCCGTTCCAGCGCCTAGTGCGCGAGATCGCCCAGGACTTCAAGACCGACCTGCGCTTCCAGAGCTCCGCAGTCATGGCCCTGCAGGAGGCCAGCGAGGCCTACCTCGTCGGCCTCTTCGAAGACACCAACCTGTGCGCAATCCACGCCAAGCGCGTCACCATCATGCCCAAGGACATCCAGCTCGCGCGCCGCATCCGCGGCGAGCGCGCCTAGAAACCGCGCCGCGCACGCGCGCCCGCCCAACAAAAACGGCCCTTTTCAGGGCCACTAACATCTCTCCGTCGCGAGCAAAACTTTTGTCGGTCTTGCCGCCCCGCAAAACAACAACAACCAATTCCCCTCCCGTCCACAGCCGCTCTCGCCAACAATCGACGTCACTCCCATCCCTCACAATACACACACACAACAGCCGGACGACGTCACCACACACCACGGGTGGCTGGCCGCCGCCGTCTCCGAGGCGCGCGCACGCTACGCTACACTACAACGTCAACGCCACCGCGCCTTCCCAATTCCCGCCGGCCACTTCCACGTCTCACGTCCCCCCGCCGCTTTGAGAGAGAGAGACACAACACACACACACAAAAGACACGACATCCGCAAAGCAAGCAAACACACAAACAAACTAGAGTCTCCAGAAACATACATGAGCAACCAAACGTCGGCCGCCGCAAAAAAAACAACTACAACAAAAACAAATAAAATAAAATAAAAAGACCAACAAACGGCCACAACCGCTCCGCTACCGCGCGCCGCCGCCTACCGCCACCGGCACCACAATCCAACCACCACGGCACGCAAACAGTACCCACAAGGGTCTCACACACAACCAACCACACCGGCGCATGCACGACAATCAACGCCTTCCCGACGTCCTTTGATGGCCCTGAGAAGGGCCGTTTTGGGCCGCGCGACAGCCGCAGCCGTGCCATCGCGCGCCACTAAGACGACGCGGGGGAGGGCGGTGGGGGACGACGGCGTCAAGCGCCAACCCCTCTCCCTTGCCTTTCTTTAACTTTACTACTTTACTTCTTCTTCTTGGGCGACGCCTTCGCCTTAGACGGCGTCGTCGCCTTCTTCGGGCGCGGCGCCTTCGGCTTCTTCGTCGGAACCTTGGCGGCCTTCTTCGCCTTCGACGGCGACTTGGCCTTGGCCGGCTTGGCCGCAGCCGCCTTCTTCGCACCCGCGGGAGCCGCCGACGCCGCAGACGCCTTCTTGGCGGCGCCCGCCTTCCGACCGGTCGCCGCCTTCACGCCACCAGCCTTCTTTGCGCCGGCCGCGCGGCCGCCCTTCTTCTCCTTGCTGGCCGGAGCGGCGCGCTTCTTCTTCGCACCGCCGGCACGAGCCTTGCCGCCCTCGGCCGCCCCGCCGCCGGCGCCGGCAAGCTTGAAAGAGCCGGACGCGCCCTTCCCCTTCGTCTGCACCAGCTCGCCAGCCACGACGGCCGACTTGAGGTACTTCTTGATAAAGGGCGCCAGCTTCTCCGCGTCCAGCTTGTAGTGCGCGGCAATGTACTTCTTGATCGCCTGCAGCGACGAGCCGCCGCGCTCCTTCAGACTCTTGATGGCGGCCGTCACCATCTCAGAGGTGCGCGGGTGCGCAGGCTTGGCGCGCGGCTTCTTCGCAGACGCCGCAGACTTGGCCTTCTTCGTCGTGCCGGTGGCGGCGGGTGCCGCAGCAGTCTCGTTCGTAGCCGCCTGATCTGCCATTATTTCGACGGACGACGCGCGTACACACAACAACAGAACAGCGAGAGAGAGCGGCAAGGCGGCAAGCACGGCAGAGAATAGCCGCCGCGACAGGCTTTCTGTTTGTTCTGGGATACCGAAGTGCCACTGGGCTGTGCCCGTCTGACTTCAAGTAATGCGCTTGGGGATTTAGGAAAATGAGATATGGTGTTGTGTACGTGTTTTTATGTAAATGTTTGTTTTGTGTGTGTGTATGTGTTATCTAAATGTCTCTAAATTGACGGGTGATTGTTAGTTTTGGGCGCTTGTGTTGAAAATCGGGGTGTTCGTGACCTAAATTTTGTATGAGATGGTGGGGCGATGTTTGTGTTTTCTCATAAAGCTTGGTGGACTTCTCCTTTATGAGGGAGTATATGGTTGGGTGGCCTAAAAATTCTCTAATTTGTGTGTTTCGGACGTATCTGTCAGCGCCTGTGATGACTCGGAAGGTTTTGTTCTGCAGTCGCTGTAGTCGTGCCAGGGTGGTGTCTGACGCCATCGACCATACTTCCGATCCATACAAGATGGCCGGTAGCATGAGCTGACGCCAGAGAAGCATTTTGCAGCTTAGGGTGAGGCCGTCACCCTTTAGGAGGGGGTATAGCTGCGACAGGAGGGCGCAGCCTTTGTTCGCAGCTTTGTGAATGTGTTTTTGCCACGTAAGACGCCTGTCTATTTCGAGGCCTAAGTATGTGATACAATTACGCCAGGCTAGGTCCCGACCACCAATGGTGAGTTGTTGGTCTGGGAGTTTTAGCCTGGTCGTAAAGTATATGGCTTGGGATTTTTCCGGGTTAACTTTTATCTTCCAGATGTTGCACCACTGTGTTATGGTATCTAGGTGCTCTTGTAGCTTGCGTCGGATGAATGCAAGGTTACGACAGCTCCTGAAGATTGCTGTATCGTCGGCGTAGAGAGCAATCCCTCCGCCGACCTGCTTGGGTATGTCGTTAGTGTAGACTGAGTAGAGAACGGGACCCAAGACCGAACCTTGCGGTACTCCGGCCGCAATCGGTCGTGTCTGGCTCGATCTCGATCCACTTCTTACGAAGAATTGACGCTCCGCAAGAAATGAATCAATGATCTGTATTAGATGTCCTGGGCACCCTATTTGGTCTAGTTTATATATTAGGCCATCGTGCCAGACGCGGTCAAATGCCTTCTCTATATCCAGGAACACTGCTCCTGTAGATTCTCTCTTTGCCCTGGCCATACAAATGTGCTCTACCAAGCGCAGGCATTGTTGGGTTGTGGAGTGTTCAGAGCGGAATCCAAACTGCTCGGGCATCAGGATGTTGTGTGCAGTAAGGAAGTGTTGAAGGGGTGAGAGGATGAGCAGCTCGAGTATTTTACTCATGCCGTTTAGTAGGGAGATAGGTCTATAGCTTTCTGGAAGGAGCAGGTTTTTATTAGGTTTGGGGAGGGTGATTACTTTTGCAGTTTTCCACACTGAGGGGAAGTAGGTGAGTTTTAGGCAAGCGTTGAAGACGCTTGCCAGAAATGTTATGGCAGGAGGTGGAAGGTGCTTTAGGAGTGGGGTGCGGATTTGGTCAGGGCCAGGAGCTTTGTGGTTTCCCTGACGCTTGATAAGTGCGCTAATTGTCGGCTCGTTTACGGGCACGAATTCTGTATTTGGGCGCGTATTTCTAATCTGAGTCACTCGTCCGACGACTAATCTTTCCTGCCTGTCACTCTCGTCATCGTCGATGACGTGAGTTCGGAATTGTGACTCTAGTGATTGTGCCATTATTTCCGCCTTGTCGTGATCTTCGTACACTAGACCGTTCACGCCGTGGAGTGGCCTGTTTTCTCTGGTGGGGGCTTTCCGCTGCCGGGCTATCTGCCAGATCTTGCGTTTACTGCTCTCTGTTTCGGCGGTTTGTAACATCTCCTCCCAGCAGCGGCTCCTGTGCTCCTGCAGTCGGAGTTTTACCTGGTCCTCCAGCCGCCGCAGCCGGCGGCGGTCAGCTGGGTCGCGGTGACGCTGCCACAGCTTACGCAACCTGCGTTTGGCGACTATGAGGTCCCAGATGTCAGGGGGCAGGTCCCTGGCGCCAGGCTCTGTGGTGAGCCTGACGCTTGTAGCGCGAGCACAGGCGTGGAGGACGTCTGTAAAGTTGGTGATTGCTTCGTCTATTTCTTCTTTCGTTTCCATCTGTGGGATTTCCTCCACGTGCTCACCCACCAGGTATTTGTATCGGTCCCAGTTTGTTATTACTTCTGTTTTTGCCATCCTCCCGGCTTCGTCTTCGACACTGGCTATGTCCAGAACGACCGGGTTGTGGTCAGAGTTCAGCTCGTAGTGCACGGTGACTGTCGCGTCGAGAGCAAAGTTTTTCACGACAAAAATATCCAGGATATCCGGATTTTTTGTCGGGTCCACAGGGATGTGCGTAGGCTCGTCGGGTGCGATGACGCTGAGGGCGGCACGCCTCTCGACGAGTCTATGCAATCTCCCACCACTTCTGTTCTCGGCGCGGCAGCCAAAGGCCGTATGTTTCGAGTTTAGGTCCCCTCCCACAATCACACGAGCGCCAGTACCCAGCAGAGCCTGAAGGTCCTGTGTCAGTATGGTGGTGCCCGGGGGGTGGTAGGCGGAGATGATGGTGTATGGAGTGTTTTGAATTTTGATTTCTATACCGGCTGCCTCGATGCCGTGTGTCTGCGGTAGGTCCACTGTGCGGAAACACCTTCTGCCTTTTACAAGGACCGCTACTCCGCCGCGCTCGCGGCCTACGCGGTCTACTCTATGGATGGAGTAATTTCTTACAGAAAAGCGGTCCTTGGGCTTAAGGTGAGTTTCCGTCAGGCACACAACGTCGATCGCATACCGGTCTAGAAATTCCTCTAGTGCGTGCTTCTGTGTTTTTACGCCATTGGCGTTAAAAGTTAAAATTGTGAACTTTCTGGATCTAGGGGGATCCATTAAAAGCGCTGAATAATGACATTGCTCCCTCTGCGAGGGCCATGAATTTACTTAGGCCATCAGGCGCCGCCTGCACGCGTGCCATGGTGTCCCTAATTGTGAACATGACGTTTGTCAGGCTGAAGCCTGCAAACAGCTGACGCAGCTCGTCGAAGACGCCGAGCGGCGTCCCTGGCTGCTGGCCAGCAACCGACTGAGGTGGCGCGGTAGCTGCGGGCGCCTCAGTGCGGTGGTGGCGTGGAGGGGGAGGCCAGGCGGCAGCAGCCGTCGGGGCGCGTGGTGGGGGAAGCGAGGGAAAGGCATCTCGCCCCGGCACAGTCGCTCTGTGGCCGCTGGCGGAGGCAGAGCTAGCTGCCTGCGCGTTGGCCGCAGATGTGGGCTGCTGCGCCGTAGAGGCAGAAGCGCCTCGCGGCAGAGCAGCACCGTTTGCCGACCGAGGGGGGCGGGTGGACATCAGTTGGATACGTGTGGGGCACCGGCTGTAGTTTGCCGGGTGATCGCCCCCACATAGGGCGCATTTTGCCGGGGTTGCACGGCTCTTTTTGCATGTGTTTGTCAAGTGTGGGCCGGCACACTTGACGCACTTTGGAGGATGGTGACACTGCTCTGCAGAGTGGAACAGCTGCTGGCACTGGTGGCACTGAACAGGGCCCTCAGGTTGGCGATACCTCTCTACCGTAACCTTGCAGTTCATAAACAGCTCGATTTTCAAGAGCTCTCTATTTTTCTCGTCAGGGTGTAGTATAACTTTGAATGAAGCTCTCTTCCTGCGCCCCTCTCCCGGGTTGCTCGGGTCGGATGCCTTGGTCTCCTGTTTGACCTCGATAACCCTGAAGTGACGCGCAAGGAGGAGCTCCTTTATCTCCGCGGGATCTGTGTCTCTGGGGAGACCTTTGATCACCGCTTTATATGAGTTTTTCTCACTGACTGGGTATGTGTGATACGCAATCTTCTTCTGTGTGAAGTACTCTGTCAGAAATCTATAATCGGGCAGGGTTGACGGTTGAAATTTTACAGAGGACCCCCTGCACGAGGTATTTAGTCCTCCTTTTAGTTTTGGGGCGACCTCTTTTATGATTTTCATTGTACCGTTCAAGATTGTAGCTAGGATTGGGGGCACCTTTTCCCGTTTCGGCCTCGATTGCGCTTGCGCGCCTGAGGTCGAGGGACGGGTAGGCGTTGCTTCGGCCGTTTCCGCTCCGTCGGTGTCGATCGGAGCGAAGCTGTTTGACGTCGGAATGTTTGCGACAACAGTTTCCCCCCCTACTTCCATGTCATCGTTTGCAGTTTGTTCCGTTTCCTCAGCGAGCCGGCTTGGAGCCGGACGCTTAGGCGCTGGCATTACGTCCGAATCTTGTACTCTTGTTTTAGCTTTGGTAATGGCTGAGCTTGGTTGGCCGCGGGTACCCAATGACTGGGTGCCGCAGCGGACTGGGGCTTTGGGCTTACCCAAGATGATTGTGTCAGCGGTACTTGAAGTCTGACATGCACTGCCCAGGGGCACTGGTTGTTCGTTCGTTGGCACCGTTAGGTATCCCCGAACAGTGCCAGCCCTAACATTGACTGCGCGCGGGTTACCGGGTAGTACCACGGGCCCTGGTGCAGGAATTTCCCTACTCTTGGAGGAGCAGGGAGGATGCCCTGCGGCAGTGTCTGGATGATTCACGTCTGAGGCAGATCAGGCGACCGGTGAACTAGAAAACCACGGCCCTCGCCGCCACCGCGCTGCCAGTAGACCGGCAGCAGCTGCACGACAAAGGGACCACGTAAGCGTCGTACCACGACAAATTTGCGGCGCAATCGCAAAGCGTGCGCACCCACACACGACAATTTTGCTTGCGTTGTGCACGCACAACGCAAACGACAAAGTTTGCTATGCTACGGCAAGCGTAGCGCTCCCAAAGGGTCTCCCAGTAGCGCGCGGCAGTATAGCGTCCGCTCACGACCGATCCACCCCCTCGAATGCCGCCGCGCCGCCAGGCCCAGCCAGTGTCGCGGGCGGGCGCGGACGGCCGAGAGAGCGGCCGCCACTCTGCGCGCCGCCGCGCCGCGCCTCCCGCGCTTGCTACCGCCCAACGTCCGACAGCCTGTGCGGACCAGCCCCAAACCTGCGCCGCAACCACCCGCGCCATTCAAACCACCGAGGATGGGGCTACACACGGCCACACCACAGTCGCCAACCAGTCGCCACGGCAGCGCCGCAAACCACGGCCAAACTGCAGCTACCGCGCGCCACAGCCTGGCTCGGCCCGCCGAGAATCGCCGCCCCCGCCCAAATGCCGCCCCCACAGCCCCAGCCGACGACCCGCCACAATGGCCAAACCTTCGGCAAAACTGGCGCACCGTCGCCGCGCCAGCCCGGCCAGCGCGGCCGCCGCCACAGCCACACAAGCGGAGGCGTGCGGCGATGACGGCCGTGCAAACGCACCTCCGCCGCCCCATCGCCCTCCCACCGTTTCCCGATCGGCCCGCGGCCGTCGGGCCACCTCGCCCGCCAACATTCGCGCCCGTTTCCCACAAAATTGCCCGCCGCAAAACAAAAACGAGCGCCGCCTGCGCAACATGGGCACCGGCCAACCGAGGCGCCGCCGCCCCTCGCCGCTTTAAGCGAGGGTGGCTAACCGCCATCCGCAACTACAGACGCACCGAATCTGCCTTCAAAAGCACACACCGACAGCCGACCTCTAACATTTAGACTCCGCAAGCCACCCAACGGTGTGTGGCGGAGGGCACTTCACGTGCCAATGTCATTTACCTCCCTTTGCTGTTCCAGTCGCGTATGGTTCGCGGGACGAACCGACAGTCTGCAAAAAAAACGCCTCCGTGCGCGCTCGAATCTCTCTAACCACATCCATTCGTGATCTCCTCGGGAGGTATACGCAATATATTCGATACCCCATCCAGAAACGCAATATCTCGAAACCTGGCGAGCAAGCTACACCGCGATGCAGAGCGCCTCTATTGCAGAGTCTGCCGCTTGGGTTTGTTAAACATCTCCGTAACGCTATCACGGTTACCAAATGACCCTGCGACGAAACGTTGGATCGTCTCCGTCGCCTCCGTCAACGCGACCTGGTACGGATCCCACACTGATGGGCAACACGCACGTATAGGTCGAACGAACGGGTGTTTTGTAAGCCACCTCCTCCTTTGTTGATGGACGACATTTGCTACGCATTCTCCCAATAAATCGCAACCTGGTACCCGCCTTACCAACAATTACTTTTGTTTGTTTTTTTTTTTTGTTTTTTTTTTTTAATATGATGATCATCCCACTCCCAATCACTCCGCACGCATACTCCCAGATATTTTACAGACGTAACTGCTACCAGTGTTTGTCCCGCTATCATATAATCAATCATACAATAAAGGGTCCGTCTTTCTATATTATTCGCAATACATGTTAAGGGACAGTTGCCACTCCCTGCACCACGTGCCTATCCGCTGCAGATCGTCCTGCATTTTTCGCTGCAACTTCTCTGTATACTACAGCATCATCCGCGAAAAGACGCATGCAACGTCCGACACTATCTACTAGGTCATTTATATACATTGTGTGTGAAGAGCAATGGGTCCCATAACACTCCCCTGTGGCACGCCAGAGGTTACTTTAACGTCTGTAGACGTCTCTCCATTGATAACACAACATGCTGTGTTCTGTTTGCTACAATCTCTTCAGTCCAGCCACACACACTTGGTCCGACATTCTGCAGACACTTACTTTGTTTATCAGGCGACAGTGCGGAACTGTATCGAACGCCCTCCTTCCGGATGTCAACCAAAATGGCATCTACCTGGGAGCCTGTATCTAATATTTTCTGGGTCCCATGAACAAATAAAGCGCGTTGGGTCTCACACGATCGCTGTTTCCGGAATCCATGTTGATTCCTACATAGTAGACACTGGGTTTCCAAAAAACGACATGCTACTACTCGAGCATAAAACATGTTCTCACATTCTACAACCGATCGACGTCACAGATATAGGGCCTATAGTTTTGCGCATCTGCTCGACGACCCTTCTTCAAGCCCGGGACTGCCTGTGCTCTTTTCCAATCATTTGGAACCCTCCGTTCCTCTAGAGACTTGCGGTACACGGCTGTTAGGAGGTTCTGTCGCGTACTCTGTGTAGGTAGAATCGAATTGGTATCCCGTCAGGTCCAGTGGACTTTCCTCTGTTGAGTGATTCCAGTTGCTTTTCTATTCCTCCTTGGACACTTATTTCGATGTCAGCCATTTTTTCGTTTGTGCGAGAAGGAACTGCAGTGCGGTCGTCCTCCGTGAAACAGCTTTGGAAACAGGTGTTTAGTATTTCACAGCTTTACGCGTGTCATCCTCTGTTTCAATGCCATCATCATCCCGGAGTGTCTGGATATGCCGTTTCGAGCCGCTTACTACTGATTCAACGTACGACCACAACGTCCTAGGATTTGATTTGATTTCCTGTCACGTCGGTACATGGAATTTTACTTTCGCATTCACCGGACGCTTCACGCATAGCCCTCCTTACGCTAACTTTGGACATCGTTTAGCGTCTGTTTGTCTGAGAGGTTTTGGCTGCGTTTCAACTTTGAGTGAAGCTCTCCTTGCTTTCGCTATAGTTTCCTAAACTTTGGTTGTTGTACCGCGGTGGGTTTTTCCCATCCCTCACAGTTTTACTCGGCACGTACCTGTCTAAGACGCGTTTTACGATTGCCTTGCACTTTCTCCATAAACACTCAACATTGTCAGTGTCGGAGCAGACATTTGCGTTTTCATCTGTCTGCTAGTCTCAAATCTGCCTTCTATTACTCTTGCTAAACAGATAAACCTTCCTCCCTTTTTTGTGTATATTCCTATTAACGTCCATATTCAGCGATGCTGCAACGGCCTCTTGATCACTGGGTCCCTGTTCTGCACATACAGAGTCGACAAGTTCGGGGTCTGTTTGTCATCGGTAGGTCCACGATGTTATCTCCACGAGTCGGTTCTCTCTCTGTTTAATTGCTCGCGGTAATTTTCGTTCGGATGGTGCACTCGGTATACTGTCACTCGATGCTCTGTCCCTACCACCCGTCCTGAACATCTGGCACATTGAAATCTCCACCTAAGACTGTAACACGCTGAGGAAAGGAAAATGTATGTCCACATTTTCTCTCACTTGTTCGGCCACTAATGCTGCTGAGTCGCGAGGTCGGTAAAAGGAGCCAATTATCAACCTAGCTCGGCTGTTGAGTGTACCCTCCACCCACAATAGTTCACAGGAACCGTCCACCACTTCTACTTCACTACACAGGATAAACTACTACTAACAGCGACGAACCACTCCACCACCGGTTGCATGCACGCTATCCTTTCTAAAGCACCGTCTGTACCTATAACGATTGCAGCTTCGGCGCTTTCTATCAGCGCTTGACGTTCCGGTACTTTACCAACGCAGAGCTTCGACAGTTGACAATTACAATACCGATTGCCGCTTGGGTCCCCGCATGTCCTGACCTTGCCCCGCGCCCGTTGCCCTTTCCGTACTTGCCCAAGGGCCATCCAACCTAAACAGAACCGCCCAGCCCACGCCACACAACCCCTGCTACCCGTGTAGCCGCTTGTTGCGTATAGTGGACTCCACCTAAGACTATATAACATAACATGCCCTAAGGCATTCGCGGTGTACACCACCCTAAGGTGAGGTTAGGTTAGGTTAGGTGGACGTGGGTTAGGTTAAGGGTTACAGTTAGGTTAAGCGTCAAAGTTAGGTTAAGCGTTCGGACGTGAGGCGTCAGGTGGCCGCACCTACCTTTACGGCCGGACATCTTAGGTTAGAGGTTAGGTTAGGTTAAGGCGCCGAGAGGTCCGCGGTCAGGTTACGTTCACCTTCGGGCGCCACACGTAGGTTTCAAAGGTGTGTCGGTCGGTCGTCGGCAAGCCGCAAAAACTACAGACGACGTCGACCAAACCGCCGCACGACCGAGCAGGAGGCAGATATAAAACACACACACACACAAAAACAAAATTAAACACCACCCACCGGCCAAAGGGCACCAACAACCACAAACCCGAGCACCACGTCGACCAGAGGCAACCCGCCGCTCACGCGACATGGCTGGCAACTAAGGGGCAAACGGCAACGGCGCTTTCCGCACCGGGCCGGATGCACGTACGACAACACCGCTACCCGTACGCAGGCCTCCCATTGCACACAGCCGCTCTGTGTTTGAACATCATCAATGGCGCGCCCGCGGCTCGTCGCGGGCGCAGCCATAACGCCGCCACTTTTGCACCAACACATTCACGCACCGCAAAACAGCTCGCCGACACAGCACAGCCGACAAACAAAAACAACCCGCGAGACGGGGGCGACAACGACAACGATGACAACAACAACAGCAGCAAACAACTCGCACCAAGCGTCCAACAGGTAACAAACGGACAAGCACAGCCTCTGCTAACGGCCACGACGCCAGCGGCACACTGCTCCTTTCCCGCCACACTCGATTTCACAACGCACGCACGCGACCCCGTCAACGACACGACACGACACACGACGGGCTCCCTTCCCGCAACCTACACCTTTCCGCCACTACGCACAGCTCCACCCGACGCGCCCGTCGCAACGACACTACTGCACGCACTATCCACCCGCCTCCTCCTCTCCCCCCCCTTCCCGTACACAACAACACAGCCAAAAACAACACTCACGACCCAAACATACTAACGACATGGCACGTGCATCGGCGCACACCCCAACCAGTCACCGTCGACAACCACACGCAAGGCACGAAACCGGCGTCCTTCCACGTTGCCATCAAAGCTGCACAAACAACCACAGGAGGAACCACCAACAACGGCCCGCCCGCCCGCCCGCCCGCCCCAATATTCTCCCACCCTCACCTCACGCCGCAACCACCAAACGCACATTCCCGCTCGCTACCACACACCTCTCGGCAGCCGCTTCGCAAACACATGACGTGACGTGACATCATCACATCACGGGCTACGCACGCACACCGACCCACTTTCCTGCCCTTCGCCCTCTTCTTTCCGACGCCTGCCTTCGGCCGAGCACACGTACGTGGGTGGCACAACGCCCAACACAGTCACACACAGTCGACAGGCGCACGCCCAGGCACGCAACGACGCAGCGCAGCAAAGGCGCCCGCAACACATACCTCCTCTCTCTTCTCGCCGCCGCCGCCGACCGACCGCCCGCCCGCCAGCCAGCCAGCCAGCCAGCCAGCCAGCCACTCGCAATGTGCACTGCCAACCAGCCACACGTCCACCGCGCCGCCTCCGACCACCCGCCAGGGGGCGCTCACGTCCGCGACAACAGCGCGGCCCGCCGCCGGGCGGGCCCAGCCGAACCCAGCCCAGCCGGCGCGCGCTGCTCTGCACTCGGCGCGCCGCACATCCTGCTGCAGACCGGGCTCGTCTCTCTGTACGCGTCTGCCCGCATCTCGTCTTCCTGCGCATCAACACAACGAGGCCGCGTGAGCAAACCCCCCCGTCACAACGCCACATCACACACTGCCTCGTCTACCGCCGAAATGCACTCACCAGCCATCCGCTTCGTCTTCGTCTTGTTTACTCGTTGTTGTTGCAGCGGCGCACACAGCCCCGGCCGGCCGCATCCGAGGGTGGCCCGCCGCCAGCGTCTCCTCCTTGGGCACAGGTGCGGTGCCGTGCCGTGGCCGCCCATCCATCCAACCGCACTCATTTGCTGGCCGCCTCTGCTGCAGAAGAAGACAAAAAACGAAACGTACAAACATACACGCACCCACAGCGTGGCCACACACGGACGGGACCGACAGGCTCCAAGGCGACCAAAGGATAAAAACAAAATAAAAAAACAAAAAGACGCAAGCAAGCAACAAGCACAGGCTGTCGCCTCGCGCCTCTGTCCTTCCGCCCCCGCCCTTCTCTCCCACCACATGCCCACAAACACCACCGCCTCCCCCTCCCCGCACCTCCACATTCGCCCCCTCCATTTGTTCCTTTCTCGCTCTTCCCTTCTGTGTGTCTGCGTGCGTGCGCGGGCGGCGCCTCTCAACATCCGCCGGCCGTCCGTCCCGTTTTCGCCGTACCACACACGCCACCGCCTCCTCCCCGTCCACCACCGCCGCCCCTGTCCGCCCCGCACAACACCATACACCGCTGCTTGTCCTGGCCGTTGCCACCAAAGGCGCCAGCCGCAAACCGCGCCAACGCCGCAGCGCGCGTGCGTCCTTCCTTCTTGCTTCCTTCTCCGTGCCGACGCGGCCTCTATTCCCGCACCCATTCGGCCGACGACACAGCCGTTGGGCTCCGCACTGCGCGTACCGGCGTTACGCACGCACACCCACCCCCCTCGCGAACGCACGACTCATTGTCTTTGTTGTTTCTCCTCTTTCTTAACGTCTTTGTTTGTTTTGTTTTTTGTTTTTTGTTTTTTTTTTCGTTTTTCCCCACCGCCACATGTGACACAATGCCTCCCTCCACCTTTCGTTCGTGGTTGCTTGCTTTGTTTCTCTTTCTCATTGGTACACGTCCGACGCGCTCCATTTCCACCACACCACGGCCATCAGCCTCCTCAACGGGCAGGCGCAGTGTGCCATTCTCCGGCGCACAAGCACACCGCGCGGTACTGGCGCGGCTCGCTCTCCTCGCCCCCACGCCACGCCACGCCACGCCACCGGTGCGCAGCAGCACATGTGATGTCTCGCAACACGACACGCGGTGCGCACACCCCGACCACGCGGCTCTAAAGGCATGGCACCGGCGACATGCGCCGCCCCAGCCACGCATCCGTCGTCTCACGTTGTTCACTGCCAGCCGCGTCGGAGGCTACAACCGCAACCACCACAACAACGGTCCCCCTCCCGGCAACACATTTGTTGCACAAACAAACACAACCGCCGAGCGCAGCGCGAACCACCCACACGCGCCCTCCGCGTCTCCTTTCTCCTTTCGCCCCCTCCCATCTCCCGAATATGCCAGCAGCGCAGCGTTACGCGTGCCCCTCACCCGTCCACACTACCGCGAAACGAACACGCCTTCCGGGCCACCTGCAAGGGCACGCCCACCACCAAATACTGCCGTATTCACGGACGCAGTTCGCAACACGCAACGCACTCTCCACCTACCTTCTTTCTCTCGTCCCTTCTCTTTACAAACAAAACAAACACACAAACCAACCACGGCTAACACACTTTTTCGCGACACCTTTGACTGCGTTATCTCGACCGTGACGGCAGCTATCGACCATCCATTCCCCACTACACACACACACACACACACACACACACACACACACATCATTCGCTACACCGCACACGAAACGGCAAGGGCAAGGCACTCTCTCATAGATTCTTCCTCCGAGCCATATCGGGCGAACGTTGCATCCGGGAAGGCAATGCAATTCAGCCGTCACCACGGCCGACACTTGCAGCCGCGCCGTAAACGCATGTCAGTGCGGCTGCAATGCACGGGAACGTTCCGTTGCTCTAGACAGCGCCTCTCCGTTTTTCCCCTGTCTCGTTTTCCGGTGATTGCTTCTCCTTCTTCTTTTTCTTCGTTTCGTTTCGTTTTATTATTTTCGTTCCCCTCCTCCACCATTGTTTCCGTCCCCACAGTTTTTTTTTTTGGCTCATTCCACACGTTCTGCCCAGACAAGACATGACATCCGACCGATCACAGTCAGCCTTTCGTCACCGTTCGCAGCGCCGACGGTGCCACAGTGAGACGGGTGTTCAGACCGACACGTTGCCATGATGCCCATAGACAGCTACTCAGGGCCGCCGGATCGGATCACATCACATCACCGACAAACCGGCCATTTCACCGGGGGACACAGACAACCGCGTGTACGCCCATAACAACAAACAACGGCCGTCGTCGTCTACCGTCACTGAACCGAACACACGTGCACCTTGAATGACGACACCGGCGTGCGTGCGCACAACAATCAATCATTCAAATCAACTGCAGAAACGGCTATCAAAATCAAGGGCCAAATAAATGGGTACACCACCGTGCGTGTCGCCTACCCCACCCGCCCGTACAATTCTTGCGTCTTCTTAATGACTAGTAAAGACACGTCCATTTTTTTTTTTTAAAACGTCACCAACACACCTCCACGCCGTACAGCAAAGGGAATAGTAAGACGGCAACACAACATTTCACCCTCGCCATCATGTATGTATGATGTGACAACAAACAAACCCGCCGACGGCCCTAACGGTGACATCCAACAGTCGCGAGGGGTTTCAATTGCAGTCACGTGACTAACCGGGCAGACAGAGACAAAGAAAGGAAAGGAATCAGCGACACAGACAACACCTCCTGTCTATGGTGTCGACAAACAAACAACCAACCAACCAACCAACCACGCCAAGACTCGCGAGCACGCATAACCACCACCACCAGCTGCTTCGCAACCAACCAAACCGGGTAGCTATGCGCCGCCTCACACAAACAACAATTCCGCTCTTCCCGCAAAGGCAATTTGGTGGCCCTGAAAAGGGCCGTTTTGCCGCTCTCGCAACGGAGGGGAGCTCCCTAGAGCCTTAACCCCCTCACTTGGAGCTCGTGTACTTGGTCACCGCCTTCGTGCCCTCGCTCACGGCGTGCTTGGCCAGCTCGCCAGGCAGCAAGAGCCGCACAGCCGTCTGGATCTCGCGGGACGTGATGGTCGAGCGCTTGTTGTAGTGCGCCAGGCGAGACGCCTCGGCCGCAATGCGCTCGAAAATGTCGTTCACGAAGCTGTTCATGATGCTCATCGCCTTCGACGAGATGCCCGTGTCGGGGTGCACCTGCTTCAGCACCTTGTAGATGTAGATGGCATAGCTCTCCTTCCTCTTGCGCTTCTTCTTCTTGTCGCCCTTCGAAATGTTCTTCTGCGCCTTGCCAGCCTTCTTGGCGGCCTTCCCGCTAGTCTTGGGCGGCATCTCGAACGTACAACAGCAAGCAGCAAGCGCTCCGCTCTAGTCAGCGTCTCCCCACACAGTGGCACCCGCCGCTACCGCAACACCCCACCTTTACCAGCTCGCCCTGTTGCGGCCGCCGACCAATGGGGCGCGCGCGCAACCGGCCGCCGCACCCGAGCCCATAAAGGGACCCCCACCCTAGTCCCGCCGCCAGACGGCTGCTGTGATCCGTACGAGACGGACGTGTGTTGCGCAAAGTGCGCCACTCTCACAGAAAGCAAATTGTCGTCGGCCATGCCGAGGTCGAGGTCGGACGCTAACTTCGAGAAGTACGAGAAGCAGGAACGCCGCAAGTATGATGGAAAACACTTCGGGAAGTACCATCCTGCCACGCCGCTACGAGACCCCGGCACTCTCTCCAGAAATGCCAACGCCTCGCACACCGCGATCATGCCTAAGATGGTGTGGCGTACAGATACAACGGGAGCAGCTACAGGCATTCTCCCCAGCAATGCCAACGCCTCGTACACCGCAACCACGCCTATGACGGTGTGGCGCACAGATACAACGGGAGCAGCTACAACACGCCTTCCTGAAGAGGAAAGCGCTCGTACCAGCAGCGAGCGCCGCACTGACGAGGGGGCCCCGGGTGGCAATCTCCACAGCCTCCTAGCAGATCCCACGGAAGTCCAGCCGTCTGCAGATGGACTGCAGCCCACCCCAGTTTGCGCGACAGCAGTGCAGCAGAGCAACAAGAAGAGCTCGACTGCCGCAACGCAGACTGGGGAAGAAGAAGCCGCTGCTACACAGCAGCGGGCCAAGACAACTACGCGCGCTCCACCACTCCACGTCCAGTACAAAGGCGGGAAAACGTGGACTGAGCTGCGCAAGGAACTCGCCAGCCTACTGAAGGGTGAGTTCACGGCGAGCTGCACCAGTGAGGGTAACACCTTCTCACTGACGTTCGCCACCTGGGACGACTACGACGCGGCGAGGGCCTTCCTCGAAGGCCACCACGCGGAGAAGCCCGTCCCCAAAGCAGCAAAGTGGGGGCGAACCATCCAGGCTACCATACGAGGCCTGCCTTGGATCGTCTCCACACACGAGGTCGCCGACGAAGTCGAACAGCTGGGCTTCCTAGGCGCAGTCGAGCTCCGCCAGCGCTCAAACAGAGGAAGGCCCCCGGTCTTCCTCTTTGTTGGGCCAGCTTGGCACTCCAGAAACAACGATATATTCACTCTGGAGAAAATCCTGAACTTCGGTGTGAGGATAGCACCGACACAACGGGATATGGAACAGAGGCCGCAGTGTTTCCAGTGCCAACAATACGGGCACATCGCGAAACACTGTGGCAATGATCCCGCGTGCGTCAAGTGCGCTGGCGCGCACGACTCGCGCGATTGCCGGCGGGACAAAGAAGACCCGCCGCTATGCAGAAACTGTGGCGGCCAACACGTAGCGAGCTTCAGGGGCTGCAAAGCCTTCGTGCAGTGGCTCCAGGAGCAGCTGCAAAAGCCGCCACAGCAACGACGGAAGAGATCTCGTCGAGGTGGGAAAGCTCGCCGAAATAAGAAGACGATAGCCGGCCCAGAACCGGCAGTCCCCCGAGAAATGGACCGCGTGGACGCGCAGGCGGCTGCCCCGCCCCCCCACCACTCCGCCGCTGGCCGTGGAGGGGGTAGCGGGCCGCACCGCCGCACCCAGCGGCCCACGCAGCAGCAAGAGCAGTCGGCCGCCGGCGACGGCCGCGGCAGGTCGCACACTGCGGCCACGCTGGCGCCCGCCGCCACGTCGACGCCGGCTGCGCAATTGCCGCCGCCAACCACAGAAGAACGGCTGTCCTGCAGCCCAATATCCGAAGAGGGGCTTGCAGGAATCCTTCTGAAGAGGATAACCGCCATGGAGGAGGTCATTCTTCTCCTGGCGCGCAGCCAGCCCGCCTTCGACGCGAGCACCAGATGGACTTACACTCCGGGAGAGGGGTGGGACCAACAGAGGTCTACCCCGCCACTGGAGCAGACGAAAACCAACAACCAGGAGTCCACAGGCGTGTAACGCGCCACCAGGTCGAATACTCCCACACCCGTCCGGAAACCCCCCTTCATCTCATCAGTCATTTCATCATCCCCCTGCTGGCACGCCCAGCAATTTGTGTATAAGGCACTTGCTATACCGTTAGGACCATAAATCACCCGTTAGGAAGTCACCCCGTTATTTTGGAGTAAATGTCACATAGACAACACACTCCTCCTTCACCAGATGACCTTATGTGGCCGTCTATCATATAGCACCGAGAGAGTCCCGCCGCCACGCACTCCGCTGCTCGACTCGCTGCGGCTCGCACCGTTACGTTACGTGTTTCAACTAGCCAAACGCCATGTCCGGACGCGGAAAGGGAGGCAAAGTCAAGGGCAAGTCAAAGTCCCGCTCAAGCAGGGCTGGGCTCCAGTTCCCGGTCGGCAGAATCCACCGCCTCCTGCGCAAGGGAAACTACGCCGAGCGCGTCGGCGCCGGGGCGCCCGTCTACCTCGCCGCCGTCATGGAGTACCTCGCGGCTGAGGTGCTCGAGCTGGCCGGAAACGCGGCCCGCGACAACAAGAAGACGCGCATCATCCCGCGCCACCTGCAGCTCGCCATCCGCAACGACGAGGAGCTCAACAAGCTCTTGTCGGGCGTCACCATCGCACAGGGTGGTGTCCTGCCCAACATCCAGGCCGTCCTGCTGCCAAAGAAGACCGAGAAGAAGGCCTAAACAGAGAGCGCGGCGCTGCGCTTGCGTGCTCCCTGCACGCAAACGCGCCTGCCTTTGCCTTGCCGGCTCGGCTCACAACAATCGGCCCTTTTCAGGGCCACCACACAAACCTACGTCCAAAGCAAAGTTTCCGTCGTCCGTGCTCGCCGCACTTTACACAACACGTCCACATACATACATTGCACAGCCAGCGCCGGCGCACGTCCGCCATCTTGTCCACAGCCCGTGTGGCCGAACGCGCACACATTTTGTCGTTTCTCTCTTTTTGTCTTTTTTGTTTCTGCACCCCTCCGCGCACGCACAGAGTCGCGTTCCAAACGACAACGACATCAATACACCGATAATGTGATGATCATTGTTAGCATTATAATGTTTCAATTAAAGGGGCGCGCGTGGCACAGACAAAAAAAAAAAAAACCAAACAGCTGATCCGATCGATCGATCGATCCGGCCCGCCCGCCTATGCCCACGCCACAAACAAACAACAAACCACGCACACACTGGACTCAGCCGCGCCCATCGCGTCAAACTCAAAAACTAACGCACGCGCAGCAGCAGCAGCAGCAACAACAACAACACGCACAGGCAACACAGACTCTTTCGCACTTTTCAATCTCCGAACAGTGTGGTGGCCCTGAAAAGGGCCGTTTTCGTCTCTCCCACCAAGCACGGGCACGGCACGGCCGCGGGAAGGCCACAACGCAGCACAGCACACCGGCTGGCTGGCTGGCTGGCTGCCTGCCTAACCGCCGAAACCGTACAGGGTGCGCCCCTGCCTCTTCAGGGCGTACACCACGTCCATGGCCGTCACAGTCTTGCGCTTGGCGTGCTCAGTGTACGTCACCGCGTCGCGGATCACGTTCTCCAGGAACACCTTCAGCACTCCGCGGGTCTCCTCGTAGATCAGACCAGAGATGCGCTTCACGCCGCCCCTGCGAGCCAGGCGGCGGATGGCGGGCTTCGTGATGCCCTGGATGTTGTCGCGCAACACCTTGCGGTGCCGCTTGGCGCCACCCTTGCCCAGCCCCTTTCCTCCCTTGCCGCGGCCTGTCATTCTTCTTCCTTCCTCCTCCTCAAAGCAAGCAAGCGAAAAAACACAAGCGCCAGCTCCTCACCCGGCGCTAGCGAGTCGGCTACGGTGCGAGCTCTTCGCTTCGCTTCTTCCTTACGAGCTTTCCTTTGCTCGCGTGGGAGCAGGGTAAACAATGCTTTGTTGTTCCTGCTATGCCTTTTGTTTTGATTACGGTGCCTGATTTATTGGTTCGGCCTATGGGGATACAGTTGCATCCTGCCTGCTGAGGGTTGTTAGTCCCTCAGTAGGTCAGGCCAACGTGTGGTTGGCCTGTGGTGTATGTTGTGGCCCAGGTCCTGAATGAGCCGGTTTTCTGAGTTCTCAGCCTTGTTGTAGAACAGCCGTGCAGACTGTCTAAAGCGATCCCGCAGTTGCAGGATTCCGGTCTGTTCATGTAACAGAGTGGAGGAATATCTTCGTGGAAGGCGCAGGGCGAGCTTTAGGGCTCTGTTCTGCACCCTCTGTAGCGTGCCTATATGGGTGTCGGCTGCCATGCCCCACACCACGGCTGCGTACTCTAGCACTGGTCTGACCAGCGCTAGGTACAGGGTGATGCCGTGCTGGGGGGCCAGCGTCGACGTGGGGTTAAGCAGGGGATACAGGGTGTGAAGTCGCCCTATAGCCCTGCTCCTAACGTCCTGGACGTGTGGTCTCCAGGTAAGCCTTTGGTCGAGTGTGACCCCGAGGTATTTGCCGGTTTTACTCCACGGAACGGGGCTTCCCGTGATAGTAACCGGCGGCAAATCGGGAGGCAGCAGTCTTCTAGTGAATACTACTGCCTGGCTCTTTGCAGCGTTCTGTTTGAGCCGCCACTTGGTTGACCACGCGCCCAGGGTGTCGCAGCCAATCTGGAGGTGGCGTCGCATTTCCCTCACGTTCATGCTCCGCACGAATAGCGCGGTGTCGTCAGCGTAGAGTGCCAACTTCACCGGCGCCACTCGTGGGGCATCTGCGGTGAAAATGGAGTACAGCAGAGGGCCAAGGACGGACCCCTGTGGCACTCCTGCTCGTATTGGCCTGTGGGTCGAGGTGCCATCATCTAGTCGGACGTGGAAGGTCCGGTCAGCCAGGTAGGAGCGGATGAGGACTCCATGTGATGTCGGTACCCCGTGCACAAAGAGTTTGTACACGAGGCCGTCGTGCCACACGGAGTCGAAGGCTCTGGAGACATCAAGGAACACCGCCCCAAGGTATTCCCTGGTCTCCAGGGCGCGCATGGCTTCTTCCACCAGCCGCAGAAGCTGGTGGGTGGTGGAATGACCGCTCCTGAATCCGAACTGTTCGTCCGGGATGATGCCCTCGACCGTCACGTGTCGGAGTAGCCTCTTGGCGTACAGACGCTCGAAAACCTTGGAGAGGGATGGGAGAAGGCTGATTGGCCTGTAGTTTTCAGCCTGCCGGGCGTCCTTATTCGCTTTGGGTATGGCTACCACCTCCGCGTGTTTCCACTCGGAGGGGTAGATCCCAGAGCGGAGGACATGATTAAAGATGCCTGTAAGGAGCTGGTAAGCCCCCTCCGGCAAGTTCTTCAGCAGGTGGTTGCTGACGCCGTCGACGCCTCCCGCCCTTTTGGTGTTGAGCGTCTGTATCTGTTCTGCCACTTCCTCCTCTGAGATGGGGTCGATCCTGTCCCCTTCTTCTCTCGCTGCTAGGAAGATGGGGAGCTCTTCCTCCACTCTGCCAATGTGGGCCACATCGAGATTGTCATCCACTGGGGTGAATGACGACTCGAAGTGGTCGGCCAGTAATCCTGCTTTCCCATCTGGACTGCAGACGACCATCTGCCCAGCCTGCAGCGGTGGGACTCGCTGCCGCCGGCGCAGGAAGGACTTGACGACTCGCCAAGCACTGCCATCCTGTGTGTTGAGGGTGGCGACTAGGTCGGCCCAGTCGCGGTTTCTATGTTCCTCAACCGCCGCTTTGATCTCCCTCCTCATCCTGTTTAGGAGGCGTTTGGTGGCAGGTTGTCGCGTGAGTTGCCATTCACGGAACACTCTGTTCTTCTCCCGTATAGTCTCTCGTATGTGCAACGGGAGGCTACGGGCGAAATCCTTTGGCTGGCGCGGGGGAGGAGGTGATGCTACTTCAGCTGCAAGTAGCAGCTGGCGGTTGAAGTACCGTAGTACGTTGTCTACCCCCACTTCCGTGGGGTCTGGAGCATCCGAGAGAAGTTCCAGGACGTTCTCCTGAAACCTCTCGCTGTCCATACGGTGGTAATTCCTACGGCGGGGTGGGAGGGTGGCCCCCCTTACGTCGATGTCGTAGACCACTGGTAGGTGGTCTGACGACAGTGCACACCGGGTGGCGGCGGTCATGTGGTTCCCGATGCCCTTGATAAGGGCGATATCGAGAACATCTGACTGCCCTCGGTGTGGATAGATGGTGTGGTCCTGGGGGCCGAGCGCGATGGCGCTGTTGCGGAGGGCGGCACGGAGGAGTCGACGACCGCTGACGTTGGTGAGACGGGAGTTCCACTCCGTGTGCTTAGCGTTAAAGTCGCCAGCCAGGAAAACCCGTCCACCAATCGTCAGTAGTGTGTCAAAGTCTGCCTCCAAGAGATTACCGCGTGGCGGCCTGTAGGCGGCCACGAAGGTGATCTGTCCCACCATGGAGGAGACATTGACCCCTGTGGCTTCAAGGGTTGCCAGGGCTGGGAGGTGAATCTGGTGGTGTCGTAGGGAGGTCCTGACATAGATGGCAGTTCCTCCCCCAGCGGTTGGTCTGTCGTGGCGGTAGCAGGCATAGTTCGCTACCTTTACATGGACTC
This sequence comes from Schistocerca nitens, assembly GCF_023898315.1. Lineage (NCBI taxonomy): Eukaryota > Metazoa > Arthropoda > Insecta > Orthoptera > Acrididae > Schistocerca > Schistocerca nitens. The sequence continues at coordinate 53,126 of NW_026046045.1, forward strand.
CTGGTTTCAGGTGAGTCTCGCACACTAGACACAGGTCGACTGCCTCGTCCTGTATAAATTGGCGAAACTCACCTTGTTGTTTTACCAGTCCGTTTGCGTTAAATACGCATACCGATAGACCATGGATCTGCTGTCTATCCATGGTGGGCTGCTGAGGGAACGACGGCCTGGAGGGCCCCCGTTACTGCCGTGACGAGCACTGGCAGTTGGGTCAGGAGAGCGTTGAGTGAGCGTAGTAGCTCACCCAGACTGGTTGCATCGGTACCTGGGGAGGTGGCGGCTGCGTGGGCGGGCGCCGAGGTGGCGGCTACGGTTTGCGGCTGCGACGCCGCTACCGGTCGCCGCATGGGGCGTTCCGCACTTTGCAGTGGGTTGCTGGTGGTGGGAGGCACTTGGGGGTGTCCACACACTGAGTTGTTGGACAAGGGCATGTCCAGCATTCCTGTGGCTGTGAGGTTGGTCTCCGCCTTTTGGTGTTGCGGCGGAGACTTCTGTGCTGACTGGCGCGAGGGGGTGGCAGTGGTCCCCTTGGCAGCGGTGGCGTAGTTTGTGCCTGGCTGTACCTTGCGCGAGGGGGGCTTTTTGCCTTGAGGTCTGCTTGTGCGCTTAAATATAGTGCAGCCCCTGTAGCTCGCCACATGTGGCTCGCCACAGTTGCAGCACTGCGGGGGTTCTTCCCTCTTTTTCGCGCAGTCCCGGCTTTGGTGTTCTCCCGCGCACTTAACGCAGCGGGATGGCATGCTGCAATAGTATGCGACATGGTCCAGGCCCTGGCATGAGTAGCACTGGGCCCGTCTTCGTTTTGCGCGTAGTGGCTCGACCGCCACCGTCACCCGCGCTACCCTCTCTACCTGGAATATTTTCCTGTTGTCCAGGTTGTCAGGGAGGATAGCTAGGAACAGTGGCATGTCTCGCTTGGTCCTCGGTGACTTCATGAGAGTCACCGAGCTGACTGGGTAGCCCATGGCTACCAGTTCTTCTTTGAGGTGATCTGTCGCCATCTTCATTGGTAGATGGCGAAGGACCACCTTTAGTTGCTTCTGGGGGTCGGCATTGTGGGTGAAGCATTTGAGCTTCTCCTGCCCTACGATTTTCATGGCTCGATGGTAGTCGTCCGTCGAGCGCACAGTTGTTTGCAATAGATCGCGTCCCCGGGTCTTTACAGTCAGGGAGGGGACATCTTTGAATAACTTTAGGAAGGATTCATAGTCCTCCTGCCACTGGATTGTGATCGGAGGCGGTGCAGGCGCCCGCCTTGTGGGCGCCTGCCCCGTCTCCATGTCCTCGTTGTCTTGGACGGCAGCAAAGGAGTTAGTCGTCTGCAGCGGCGCCACAGTTTCGAGCACCTTTGCCCGAGCCGTGTGCCTCCGCTTGGGGACGACGAACTCCCCCTCTTCTTCCTGGGCGGCCTCCTCGTCTGTGGCGGCCTCTGGCGCGTGTTTCTTCTTCTGCAGCGGCCTGTGGACAGAAGAAGGCGCGCTTGCTGGTGGTTCGTCCTCGTCCGTCGTCGCTGGCCTCTTGCGAGACGGCAGCGCGACGTCCATAGTTTCTTCGTGTAGAAGAAGCTTTTCCAGGTTGGCTTCTGGAATTGCAGACGGCAGGTCAACAGCCTCTTGATTGGTCTGGACCGGAGGGGCGGCCAGCAGAACATTGGTTGCTTGGGGAACCAAGCCTGGTGGCACTGCTCCCTTCAGGGCCGCCTCCGGCAGGGCAGTGTCCCCTTGTTTGGACCCGCCTGGCGGGGCTCCTGACGGTACACAGACCTCTTCTCTGGCTGTGCCTGGCGACACAGCGGCAACTTCGAATTGTAGGAACCGTTTGTAAGCCCTCTCTGCAGCCTCTTTTTCAGAGGCCGAGGTGGGCCTGGCCATACGGTCCGTTATGGCGTGCAGTTGCAACGCAGTTATCGGGATATATCCTGGAGGAGCAGCGGAGGGCACGGCCGTGGTCGTGGCCTCGGTTGCCACGAGTGGTGGTGCGGGTGCTGCCGCCACCTGAGCGTGCTCAGACAGGGCGGCAGTCGGCACGTCAGTTGTTTGTGCTTCCATGATGAGGAAGGCAGAAGAGGTAGAGATAGAGTCTAGACGAGTGACCGCGGACTGGTCCCACATGAAGGGGGTCCTGGCTCACAGCTTGCCCTATCGGTCCCTAAGCGCAATACAAATTGATGCTGATCAATTTGTATCGCAGCTGAAATAACGCAGAACACGTCAATATTGCTGCTAGCGCACTCGCGAGCGAGTCGTTAGCTGAAGCAGTTCGCTGTTGCTTCCGCCACGTGGCCGCCGTCGACCAGCGTGCCTTCACAAAGGCGCGGGGACAAAGGCGCACGAGGACAAAGGCGCGAGCGAGACAATGCGCAGCGAGGAGCCCGAGCGACCTGACGCTACGGTGGCTCAGCGCAGAGTCCGGAACGGGGTGGATGGTGCGAGCTCTCTGCCGCCGCCCCCCTATATAGACTCTGGCCCGCCCTCCCCCCACCACGCGCACCGAGGGCATATAAGCGCGGCGCGGGGCCGCGCGGGCCCGTTGTCAAGGCAGCACCGGACGCTTCGTGTACCGCACGCACCTCCACGCCGCTCTTCCGCTATGGCCCGCACAAAGCAAACGGCCCGCAAGTCCACCGGCGGAAAGGCGCCGCGCAAACAGCTCGCCACCAAGGCGGCGAGGAAGAGCGCGCCCGCCACCGGCGGCGTCAAGAAGCCCCACCGCTACAGGCCGGGCACCGTCGCCCTGCGGGAAATCAGGCGCTACCAGAAGAGCACAGAGCTGCTCATCCGCAAGCTGCCGTTCCAGCGCCTAGTGCGCGAGATCGCCCAGGACTTCAAGACCGACCTGCGCTTCCAGAGCTCCGCAGTCATGGCCCTGCAGGAGGCCAGCGAGGCCTACCTCGTCGGCCTCTTCGAAGACACCAACCTGTGCGCAATCCACGCCAAGCGCGTCACCATCATGCCCAAGGACATCCAGCTCGCGCGCCGCATCCGCGGCGAGCGCGCCTAGAAACCGCGCCGCGCACGCGCGCCCGCCCAACAAAAACGGCCCTTTTCAGGGCCACTAACATCTCTCCGTCGCGAGCAAAACTTTTGTCGGTCTTGCCGCCCCGCAAAACAACAACAACCAATTCCCCTCCCGTCCACAGCCGCTCTCGCCAACAATCGACGTCACTCCCATCCCTCACAATACACACACACAACAGCCGGACGACGTCACCACACACCACGGGTGGCTGGCCGCCGCCGTCTCCGAGGCGCGCGCACGCTACGCTACACTACAACGTCAACGCCACCGCGCCTTCCCAATTCCCGCCGGCCACTTCCACGTCTCACGTCCCCCCGCCGCTTTGAGAGAGAGAGACACAACACACACACACAAAAGACACGACATCCGCAAAGCAAGCAAACACACAAACAAACTAGAGTCTCCAGAAACATACATGAGCAACCAAACGTCGGCCGCCGCAAAAAAAACAACTACAACAAAAACAAATAAAATAAAATAAAAAGACCAACAAACGGCCACAACCGCTCCGCTACCGCGCGCCGCCGCCTACCGCCACCGGCACCACAATCCAACCACCACGGCACGCAAACAGTACCCACAAGGGTCTCACACACAACCAACCACACCGGCGCATGCACGACAATCAACGCCTTCCCGACGTCCTTTGATGGCCCTGAGAAGGGCCGTTTTGGGCCGCGCGACAGCCGCAGCCGTGCCATCGCGCGCCACTAAGACGACGCGGGGGAGGGCGGTGGGGGACGACGGCGTCAAGCGCCAACCCCTCTCCCTTGCCTTTCTTTAACTTTACTACTTTACTTCTTCTTCTTGGGCGACGCCTTCGCCTTAGACGGCGTCGTCGCCTTCTTCGGGCGCGGCGCCTTCGGCTTCTTCGTCGGAACCTTGGCGGCCTTCTTCGCCTTCGACGGCGACTTGGCCTTGGCCGGCTTGGCCGCAGCCGCCTTCTTCGCACCCGCGGGAGCCGCCGACGCCGCAGACGCCTTCTTGGCGGCGCCCGCCTTCCGACCGGTCGCCGCCTTCACGCCACCAGCCTTCTTTGCGCCGGCCGCGCGGCCGCCCTTCTTCTCCTTGCTGGCCGGAGCGGCGCGCTTCTTCTTCGCACCGCCGGCACGAGCCTTGCCGCCCTCGGCCGCCCCGCCGCCGGCGCCGGCAAGCTTGAAAGAGCCGGACGCGCCCTTCCCCTTCGTCTGCACCAGCTCGCCAGCCACGACGGCCGACTTGAGGTACTTCTTGATAAAGGGCGCCAGCTTCTCCGCGTCCAGCTTGTAGTGCGCGGCAATGTACTTCTTGATCGCCTGCAGCGACGAGCCGCCGCGCTCCTTCAGACTCTTGATGGCGGCCGTCACCATCTCAGAGGTGCGCGGGTGCGCAGGCTTGGCGCGCGGCTTCTTCGCAGACGCCGCAGACTTGGCCTTCTTCGTCGTGCCGGTGGCGGCGGGTGCCGCAGCAGTCTCGTTCGTAGCCGCCTGATCTGCCATTATTTCGACGGACGACGCGCGTACACACAACAACAGAACAGCGAGAGAGAGCGGCAAGGCGGCAAGCACGGCAGAGAATAGCCGCCGCGCCGCCAGGCCCAGCCAGTGTCGCGGGCGGGCGCGGACGGCCGAGAGAGCGGCCGCCACTCTGCGCGCCGCCGCGCCGCGCCTCCCGCGCTTGCTACCGCCCAACGTCCGACAGCCTGTGCGGACCAGCCCCAAACCTGCGCCGCAACCACCCGCGCCATTCAAACCACCGAGGATGGGGCTACACACGGCCACACCACAGTCGCCAACCAGTCGCCACGGCAGCGCCGCAAACCACGGCCAAACTGCAGCTACCGCGCGCCACAGCCTGGCTCGGCCCGCCGAGAATCGCCGCCCCCGCCCAAATGCCGCCCCCACAGCCCCAGCCGACGACCCGCCACAATGGCCAAACCTTCGGCAAAACTGGCGCACCGTCGCCGCGCCAGCCCGGCCAGCGCGGCCGCCGCCACAGCCACACAAGCGGAGGCGTGCGGCGATGACGGCCGTGCAAACGCACCTCCGCCGCCCCATCGCCCTCCCACCGTTTCCCGATCGGCCCGCGGCCGTCGGGCCACCTCGCCCGCCAACATTCGCGCCCGTTTCCCACAAAATTGCCCGCCGCAAAACAAAAACGAGCGCCGCCTGCGCAACATGGGCACCGGCCAACCGAGGCGCCGCCGCCCCTCGCCGCTTTAAGCGAGGGTGGCTAACCGCCATCCGCAACTACAGACGCACCGAATCTGCCTTCAAAAGCACACACCGACAGCCGACCTCTAACATTTAGACTCCGCAAGCCACCCAACGGTGTGTGGCGGAGGGCACTTCACGTGCCAATGTCATTTACCTCCCTTTGCTGTTCCAGTCGCGTATGGTTCGCGGGACGAACCGACAGTCTGCAAAAAAAACGCCTCCGTGCGCGCTCGAATCTCTCTAACCACATCCATTCGTGATCTCCTCGGGAGGTATACGCAATATATTCGATACCCCATCCAGAAACGCAATATCTCGAAACCTGGCGAGCAAGCTACACCGCGATGCAGAGCGCCTCTATTGCAGAGTCTGCCGCTTGGGTTTGTTAAACATCTCCGTAACGCTATCACGGTTACCAAATGACCCTGCGACGAAACGTTGGATCGTCTCCGTCGCCTCCGTCAACGCGACCTGGTACGGATCCCACACTGATGGGCAACACGCACGTATAGGTCGAACGAACGGGTGTTTTGTAAGCCACCTCCTCCTTTGTTGATGGACGACATTTGCTACGCATTCTCCCAATAAATCGCAACCTGGTACCCGCCTTACCAACAATTACTTTTGTTTGTTTTTTTTTTTTGTTTTTTTTTTTTAATATGATGATCATCCCACTCCCAATCACTCCGCACGCATACTCCCAGATATTTTACAGACGTAACTGCTACCAGTGTTTGTCCCGCTATCATATAATCAATCATACAATAAAGGGTCCGTCTTTCTATATTATTCGCAATACATGTTAAGGGACAGTTGCCACTCCCTGCACCACGTGCCTATCCGCTGCAGATCGTCCTGCATTTTTCGCTGCAACTTCTCTGTATACTACAGCATCATCCGCGAAAAGACGCATGCAACGTCCGACACTATCTACTAGGTCATTTATATACATTGTGTGTGAAGAGCAATGGGTCCCATAACACTCCCCTGTGGCACGCCAGAGGTTACTTTAACGTCTGTAGACGTCTCTCCATTGATAACACAACATGCTGTGTTCTGTTTGCTACAATCTCTTCAGTCCAGCCACACACACTTGGTCCGACATTCTGCAGACACTTACTTTGTTTATCAGGCGACAGTGCGGAACTGTATCGAACGCCCTCCTTCCGGATGTCAACCAAAATGGCATCTACCTGGGAGCCTGTATCTAATATTTTCTGGGTCCCATGAACAAATAAAGCGCGTTGGGTCTCACACGATCGCTGTTTCCGGAATCCATGTTGATTCCTACATAGTAGACACTGGGTTTCCAAAAAACGACATGCTACTACTCGAGCATAAAACATGTTCTCACATTCTACAACCGATCGACGTCACAGATATAGGGCCTATAGTTTTGCGCATCTGCTCGACGACCCTTCTTCAAGCCCGGGACTGCCTGTGCTCTTTTCCAATCATTTGGAACCCTCCGTTCCTCTAGAGACTTGCGGTACACGGCTGTTAGGAGGTTCTGTCGCGTACTCTGTGTAGGTAGAATCGAATTGGTATCCCGTCAGGTCCAGTGGACTTTCCTCTGTTGAGTGATTCCAGTTGCTTTTCTATTCCTCCTTGGACACTTATTTCGATGTCAGCCATTTTTTCGTTTGTGCGAGAAGGAACTGCAGTGCGGTCGTCCTCCGTGAAACAGCTTTGGAAACAGGTGTTTAGTATTTCACAGCTTTACGCGTGTCATCCTCTGTTTCAATGCCATCATCATCCCGGAGTGTCTGGATATGCCGTTTCGAGCCGCTTACTACTGATTCAACGTACGACCACAACGTCCTAGGATTTGATTTGATTTCCTGTCACGTCGGTACATGGAATTTTACTTTCGCATTCACCGGACGCTTCACGCATAGCCCTCCTTACGCTAACTTTGGACATCGTTTAGCGTCTGTTTGTCTGAGAGGTTTTGGCTGCGTTTCAACTTTGAGTGAAGCTCTCCTTGCTTTCGCTATAGTTTCCTAAACTTTGGTTGTTGTACCGCGGTGGGTTTTTCCCATCCCTCACAGTTTTACTCGGCACGTACCTGTCTAAGACGCGTTTTACGATTGCCTTGCACTTTCTCCATAAACACTCAACATTGTCAGTGTCGGAGCAGACATTTGCGTTTTCATCTGTCTGCTAGTCTCAAATCTGCCTTCTATTACTCTTGCTAAACAGATAAACCTTCCTCCCTTTTTTGTGTATATTCCTATTAACGTCCATATTCAGCGATGCTGCAACGGCCTCTTGATCACTGGGTCCCTGTTCTGCACATACAGAGTCGACAAGTTCGGGGTCTGTTTGTCATCGGTAGGTCCACGATGTTATCTCCACGAGTCGGTTCTCTCTCTGTTTAATTGCTCGCGGTAATTTTCGTTCGGATGGTGCACTCGGTATACTGTCACTCGATGCTCTGTCCCTACCACCCGTCCTGAACATCTGGCACATTGAAATCTCCACCTAAGACTGTAACACGCTGAGGAAAGGAAAATGTATGTCCACATTTTCTCTCACTTGTTCGGCCACTAATGCTGCTGAGTCGCGAGGTCGGTAAAAGGAGCCAATTATCAACCTAGCTCGGCTGTTGAGTGTACCCTCCACCCACAATAGTTCACAGGAACCGTCCACCACTTCTACTTCACTACACAGGATAAACTACTACTAACAGCGACGAACCACTCCACCACCGGTTGCATGCACGCTATCCTTTCTAAAGCACCGTCTGTACCTATAACGATTGCAGCTTCGGCGCTTTCTATCAGCGCTTGACGTTCCGGTACTTTACCAACGCAGAGCTTCGACAGTTGACAATTACAATACCGATTGCCGCTTGGGTCCCCGCATGTCCTGACCTTGCCCCGCGCCCGTTGCCCTTTCCGTACTTGCCCAAGGGCCATCCAACCTAAACAGAACCGCCCAGCCCACGCCACACAACCCCTGCTACCCGTGTAGCCGCTTGTTGCGTATAGTGGACTCCACCTAAGACTATATAACATAACATGCCCTAAGGCATTCGCGGTGTACACCACCCTAAGGTGAGGTTAGGTTAGGTTAGGTGGACGTGGGTTAGGTTAAGGGTTACAGTTAGGTTAAGCGTCAAAGTTAGGTTAAGCGTTCGGACGTGAGGCGTCAGGTGGCCGCACCTACCTTTACGGCCGGACATCTTAGGTTAGAGGTTAGGTTAGGTTAAGGCGCCGAGAGGTCCGCGGTCAGGTTACGTTCACCTTCGGGCGCCACACGTAGGTTTCAAAGGTGTGTCGGTCGGTCGTCGGCAAGCCGCAAAAACTACAGACGACGTCGACCAAACCGCCGCACGACCGAGCAGGAGGCAGATATAAAACACACACACACACAAAAACAAAATTAAACACCACCCACCGGCCAAAGGGCACCAACAACCACAAACCCGAGCACCACGTCGACCAGAGGCAACCCGCCGCTCACGCGACATGGCTGGCAACTAAGGGGCAAACGGCAACGGCGCTTTCCGCACCGGGCCGGATGCACGTACGACAACACCGCTACCCGTACGCAGGCCTCCCATTGCACACAGCCGCTCTGTGTTTGAACATCATCAATGGCGCGCCCGCGGCTCGTCGCGGGCGCAGCCATAACGCCGCCACTTTTGCACCAACACATTCACGCACCGCAAAACAGCTCGCCGACACAGCACAGCCGACAAACAAAAACAACCCGCGAGACGGGGGCGACAACGACAACGATGACAACAACAACAGCAGCAAACAACTCGCACCAAGCGTCCAACAGGTAACAAACGGACAAGCACAGCCTCTGCTAACGGCCACGACGCCAGCGGCACACTGCTCCTTTCCCGCCACACTCGATTTCACAACGCACGCACGCGACCCCGTCAACGACACGACACGACACACGACGGGCTCCCTTCCCGCAACCTACACCTTTCCGCCACTACGCACAGCTCCACCCGACGCGCCCGTCGCAACGACACTACTGCACGCACTATCCACCCGCCTCCTCCTCTCCCCCCCCTTCCCGTACACAACAACACAGCCAAAAACAACACTCACGACCCAAACATACTAACGACATGGCACGTGCATCGGCGCACACCCCAACCAGTCACCGTCGACAACCACACGCAAGGCACGAAACCGGCGTCCTTCCACGTTGCCATCAAAGCTGCACAAACAACCACAGGAGGAACCACCAACAACGGCCCGCCCGCCCGCCCGCCCGCCCCAATATTCTCCCACCCTCACCTCACGCCGCAACCACCAAACGCACATTCCCGCTCGCTACCACACACCTCTCGGCAGCCGCTTCGCAAACACATGACGTGACGTGACATCATCACATCACGGGCTACGCACGCACACCGACCCACTTTCCTGCCCTTCGCCCTCTTCTTTCCGACGCCTGCCTTCGGCCGAGCACACGTACGTGGGTGGCACAACGCCCAACACAGTCACACACAGTCGACAGGCGCACGCCCAGGCACGCAACGACGCAGCGCAGCAAAGGCGCCCGCAACACATACCTCCTCTCTCTTCTCGCCGCCGCCGCCGACCGACCGCCCGCCCGCCAGCCAGCCAGCCAGCCAGCCAGCCAGCCACTCGCAATGTGCACTGCCAACCAGCCACACGTCCACCGCGCCGCCTCCGACCACCCGCCAGGGGGCGCTCACGTCCGCGACAACAGCGCGGCCCGCCGCCGGGCGGGCCCAGCCGAACCCAGCCCAGCCGGCGCGCGCTGCTCTGCACTCGGCGCGCCGCACATCCTGCTGCAGACCGGGCTCGTCTCTCTGTACGCGTCTGCCCGCATCTCGTCTTCCTGCGCATCAACACAACGAGGCCGCGTGAGCAAACCCCCCCGTCACAACGCCACATCACACACTGCCTCGTCTACCGCCGAAATGCACTCACCAGCCATCCGCTTCGTCTTCGTCTTGTTTACTCGTTGTTGTTGCAGCGGCGCACACAGCCCCGGCCGGCCGCATCCGAGGGTGGCCCGCCGCCAGCGTCTCCTCCTTGGGCACAGGTGCGGTGCCGTGCCGTGGCCGCCCATCCATCCAACCGCACTCATTTGCTGGCCGCCTCTGCTGCAGAAGAAGACAAAAAACGAAACGTACAAACATACACGCACCCACAGCGTGGCCACACACGGACGGGACCGACAGGCTCCAAGGCGACCAAAGGATAAAAACAAAATAAAAAAACAAAAAGACGCAAGCAAGCAACAAGCACAGGCTGTCGCCTCGCGCCTCTGTCCTTCCGCCCCCGCCCTTCTCTCCCACCACATGCCCACAAACACCACCGCCTCCCCCTCCCCGCACCTCCACATTCGCCCCCTCCATTTGTTCCTTTCTCGCTCTTCCCTTCTGTGTGTCTGCGTGCGTGCGCGGGCGGCGCCTCTCAACATCCGCCGGCCGTCCGTCCCGTTTTCGCCGTACCACACACGCCACCGCCTCCTCCCCGTCCACCACCGCCGCCCCTGTCCGCCCCGCACAACACCATACACCGCTGCTTGTCCTGGCCGTTGCCACCAAAGGCGCCAGCCGCAAACCGCGCCAACGCCGCAGCGCGCGTGCGTCCTTCCTTCTTGCTTCCTTCTCCGTGCCGACGCGGCCTCTATTCCCGCACCCATTCGGCCGACGACACAGCCGTTGGGCTCCGCACTGCGCGTACCGGCGTTACGCACGCACACCCACCCCCCTCGCGAACGCACGACTCATTGTCTTTGTTGTTTCTCCTCTTTCTTAACGTCTTTGTTTGTTTTGTTTTTTGTTTTTTGTTTTTTTTTTCGTTTTTCCCCACCGCCACATGTGACACAATGCCTCCCTCCACCTTTCGTTCGTGGTTGCTTGCTTTGTTTCTCTTTCTCATTGGTACACGTCCGACGCGCTCCATTTCCACCACACCACGGCCATCAGCCTCCTCAACGGGCAGGCGCAGTGTGCCATTCTCCGGCGCACAAGCACACCGCGCGGTACTGGCGCGGCTCGCTCTCCTCGCCCCCACGCCACGCCACGCCACGCCACCGGTGCGCAGCAGCACATGTGATGTCTCGCAACACGACACGCGGTGCGCACACCCCGACCACGCGGCTCTAAAGGCATGGCACCGGCGACATGCGCCGCCCCAGCCACGCATCCGTCGTCTCACGTTGTTCACTGCCAGCCGCGTCGGAGGCTACAACCGCAACCACCACAACAACGGTCCCCCTCCCGGCAACACATTTGTTGCACAAACAAACACAACCGCCGAGCGCAGCGCGAACCACCCACACGCGCCCTCCGCGTCTCCTTTCTCCTTTCGCCCCCTCCCATCTCCCGAATATGCCAGCAGCGCAGCGTTACGCGTGCCCCTCACCCGTCCACACTACCGCGAAACGAACACGCCTTCCGGGCCACCTGCAAGGGCACGCCCACCACCAAATACTGCCGTATTCACGGACGCAGTTCGCAACACGCAACGCACTCTCCACCTACCTTCTTTCTCTCGTCCCTTCTCTTTACAAACAAAACAAACACACAAACCAACCACGGCTAACACACTTTTTCGCGACACCTTTGACTGCGTTATCTCGACCGTGACGGCAGCTATCGACCATCCATTCCCCACTACACACACACACACACACACACACGCACACACACATCATTCGCTACACCGCACACGAAACGGCAAGGGCAAGGCACTCTCTCATAGATTCTTCCTCCGAGCCATATCGGGCGAACGTTGCATCCGGGAAGGCAATGCAATTCAGCCGTCACCACGGCCGACACTTGCAGCCGCGCCGTAAACGCATGTCAGTGCGGCTGCAATGCACGGGAACGTTCCGTTGCTCTAGACAGCGCCTCTCCGTTTTTCCCCTGTCTCGTTTTCCGGTGATTGCTTCTCCTTCTTCTTTTTCTTCGTTTCGTTTCGTTTTATTATTTTCGTTCCCCTCCTCCACCATTGTTTCCGTCCCCACAGTTTTTTTTTTTGGCTCATTCCACACGTTCTGCCCAGACAAGACATGACATCCGACCGATCACAGTCAGCCTTTCGTCACCGTTCGCAGCGCCGACGGTGCCACAGTGAGACGGGTGTTCAGACCGACACGTTGCCATGATGCCCATAGACAGCTACTCAGGGCCGCCGGATCGGATCACATCACATCACCGACAAACCGGCCATTTCACCGGGGGACACAGACAACCGCGTGTACGCCCATAACAACAAACAACGGCCGTCGTCGTCTACCGTCACTGAACCGAACACACGTGCACCTTGAATGACGACACCGGCGTGCGTGCGCACAACAATCAATCATTCAAATCAACTGCAGAAACGGCTATCAAAATCAAGGGCCAAATAAATGGGTACACCACCGTGCGTGTCGCCTACCCCACCCGCCCGTACAATTCTTGCGTCTTCTTAATGACTAGTAAAGACACGTCCATTTTTTTTTTTTAAAACGTCACCAACACACCTCCACGCCGTACAGCAAAGGGAATAGTAAGACGGCAACACAACATTTCACCCTCGCCATCATGTATGTATGATGTGACAACAAACAAACCCGCCGACGGCCCTAACGGTGACATCCAACAGTCGCGAGGGGTTTCAATTGCAGTCACGTGACTAACCGGGCAGACAGAGACAAAGAAAGGAAAGGAATCAGCGACACAGACAACACCTCCTGTCTATGGTGTCGACAAACAAACAACCAACCAACCAACCAACCACGCCAAGACTCGCGAGCACGCATAACCACCACCACCAGCTGCTTCGCAACCAACCAAACCGGGTAGCTATGCGCCGCCTCACACAAACAACAATTCCGCTCTTCCCGCAAAGGCAATTTGGTGGCCCTGAAAAGGGCCGTTTTGCCGCTCTCGCAACGGAGGGGAGCTCCCTAGAGCCTTAACCCCCTCACTTGGAGCTCGTGTACTTGGTCACCGCCTTCGTGCCCTCGCTCACGGCGTGCTTGGCCAGCTCGCCAGGCAGCAAGAGCCGCACAGCCGTCTGGATCTCGCGGGACGTGATGGTCGAGCGCTTGTTGTAGTGCGCCAGGCGAGACGCCTCGGCCGCAATGCGCTCGAAAATGTCGTTCACGAAGCTGTTCATGATGCTCATCGCCTTCGACGAGATGCCCGTGTCGGGGTGCACCTGCTTCAGCACCTTGTAGATGTAGATGGCATAGCTCTCCTTCCTCTTGCGCTTCTTCTTCTTGTCGCCCTTCGAAATGTTCTTCTGCGCCTTGCCAGCCTTCTTGGCGGCCTTCCCGCTAGTCTTGGGCGGCATCTCGAACGTACAACAGCAAGCAGCAAGCGCTCCGCTCTAGTCAGCGTCTCCCCACACAGTGGCACCCGCCGCTACCGCAACACCCCACCTTTACCAGCTCGCCCTGTTGCGGCCGCCGACCAATGGGGCGCGCGCGCAACCGGCCGCCGCACCCGAGCCCATAAAGGGACCCCCACCCTAGTCCCGCCGCCACGCACTCCGCTGCTCGACTCGCTGCGGCTCGCACCGTTACGTTACGTGTTTCAACTAGCCAAACGCCATGTCCGGACGCGGAAAGGGAGGCAAAGTCAAGGGCAAGTCAAAGTCCCGCTCAAGCAGGGCTGGGCTCCAGTTCCCGGTCGGCAGAATCCACCGCCTCCTGCGCAAGGGAAACTACGCCGAGCGCGTCGGCGCCGGGGCGCCCGTCTACCTCGCCGCCGTCATGGAGTACCTCGCGGCTGAGGTGCTCGAGCTGGCCGGAAACGCGGCCCGCGACAACAAGAAGACGCGCATCATCCCGCGCCACCTGCAGCTCGCCATCCGCAACGACGAGGAGCTCAACAAGCTCTTGTCGGGCGTCACCATCGCACAGGGTGGTGTCCTGCCCAACATCCAGGCCGTCCTGCTGCCAAAGAAGACCGAGAAGAAGGCCTAAACAGAGAGCGCGGCGCTGCGCTTGCGTGCTCCCTGCACGCAAACGCGCCTGCCTTTGCCTTGCCGGCTCGGCTCACAACAATCGGCCCTTTTCAGGGCCACCACACAAACCTACGTCCAAAGCAAAGTTTCCGTCGTCCGTGCTCGCCGCACTTTACACAACACGTCCACATACATACATTGCACAGCCAGCGCCGGCGCACGTCCGCCATCTTGTCCACAGCCCGTGTGGCCGAACGCGCACACATTTTGTCGTTTCTCTCTTTTTGTCTTTTTTGTTTCTGCACCCCTCCGCGCACGCACAGAGTCGCGTTCCAAACGACAACGACATCAATACACCGATAATGTGATGATCATTGTTAGCATTATAATGTTTCAATTAAAGGGGCGCGCGTGGCACAGACAAAAAAAAAAAAAACCAAACAGCTGATCCGATCGATCGATCGATCCGGCCCGCCCGCCTATGCCCACGCCACAAACAAACAACAAACCACGCACACACTGGACTCAGCCGCGCCCATCGCGTCAAACTCAAAAACTAACGCACGCGCAGCAGCAGCAGCAGCAACAACAACAACACGCACAGGCAACACAGACTCTTTCGCACTTTTCAATCTCCGAACAGTGTGGTGGCCCTGAAAAGGGCCGTTTTCGTCTCTCCCACCAAGCACGGGCACGGCACGGCCGCGGGAAGGCCACAACGCAGCACAGCACACCGGCTGGCTGGCTGGCTGGCTGCCTGCCTAACCGCCGAAACCGTACAGGGTGCGCCCCTGCCTCTTCAGGGCGTACACCACGTCCATGGCCGTCACAGTCTTGCGCTTGGCGTGCTCAGTGTACGTCACCGCGTCGCGGATCACGTTCTCCAGGAACACCTTCAGCACTCCGCGGGTCTCCTCGTAGATCAGACCAGAGATGCGCTTCACGCCGCCCCTGCGAGCCAGGCGGCGGATGGCGGGCTTCGTGATGCCCTGGATGTTGTCGCGCAACACCTTGCGGTGCCGCTTGGCGCCACCCTTGCCCAGCCCCTTTCCTCCCTTGCCGCGGCCTGTCATTCTTCTTCCTTCCTCCTCCTCAAAGCAAGCAAGCGAAAAAACACAAGCGCCAGCTCCTCACCCGGCGCTAGCGAGTCGGCTACGGTGCGAGCTCTCTGCCGCCGCCCCCCTATATAGACTCTGGCCCGCCCTCCCCCCACCACGCGCACCGAGGGCATATAAGCGCGGCGCGGGGCCGCGCGGGCCCGTTGTCAAGGCAGCACCGGACGCTTCGTGTACCGCACGCACCTCCACGCCGCTCTTCCGCTATGGCCCGCACAAAGCAAACGGCCCGCAAGTCCACCGGCGGAAAGGCGCCGCGCAAACAGCTCGCCACCAAGGCGGCGAGGAAGAGCGCGCCCGCCACCGGCGGCGTCAAGAAGCCCCACCGCTACAGGCCGGGCACCGTCGCCCTGCGGGAAATCAGGCGCTACCAGAAGAGCACAGAGCTGCTCATCCGCAAGCTGCCGTTCCAGCGCCTAGTGCGCGAGATCGCCCAGGACTTCAAGACCGACCTGCGCTTCCAGAGCTCCGCAGTCATGGCCCTGCAGGAGGCCAGCGAGGCCTACCTCGTCGGCCTCTTCGAAGACACCAACCTGTGCGCAATCCACGCCAAGCGCGTCACCATCATGCCCAAGGACATCCAGCTCGCGCGCCGCATCCGCGGCGAGCGCGCCTAGAAACCGCGCCGCGCACGCGCGCCCGCCCAACAAAAACGGCCCTTTTCAGGGCCACTAACATCTCTCCGTCGCGAGCAAAACTTTTGTCGGTCTTGCCGCCCCGCAAAACAACAACAACCAATTCCCCTCCCGTCCACAGCCGCTCTCGCCAACAATCGACGTCACTCCCATCCCTCACAATACACACACACAACAGCCGGACGACGTCACCACACACCACGGGTGGCTGGCCGCCGCCGTCTCCGAGGCGCGCGCACGCTACGCTACACTACAACGTCAACGCCACCGCGCCTTCCCAATTCCCGCCGGCCACTTCCACGTCTCACGTCCCCCCGCCGCTTTGAGAGAGAGAGACACAACACACACACACAAAAGACACGACATCCGCAAAGCAAGCAAACACACAAACAAACTAGAGTCTCCAGAAACATACATGAGCAACCAAACGTCGGCCGCCGCAAAAAAAACAACTACAACAAAAACAAATAAAATAAAATAAAAAGACCAACAAACGGCCACAACCGCTCCGCTACCGCGCGCCGCCGCCTACCGCCACCGGCACCACAATCCAACCACCACGGCACGCAAACAGTACCCACAAGGGTCTCACACACAACCAACCACACCGGCGCATGCACGACAATCAACGCCTTCCCGACGTCCTTTGATGGCCCTGAGAAGGGCCGTTTTGGGCCGCGCGACAGCCGCAGCCGTGCCATCGCGCGCCACTAAGACGACGCGGGGGAGGGCGGTGGGGGACGACGGCGTCAAGCGCCAACCCCTCTCCCTTGCCTTTCTTTAACTTTACTACTTTACTTCTTCTTCTTGGGCGACGCCTTCGCCTTAGACGGCGTCGTCGCCTTCTTCGGGCGCGGCGCCTTCGGCTTCTTCGTCGGAACCTTGGCGGCCTTCTTCGCCTTCGACGGCGACTTGGCCTTGGCCGGCTTGGCCGCAGCCGCCTTCTTCGCACCCGCGGGAGCCGCCGACGCCGCAGACGCCTTCTTGGCGGCGCCCGCCTTCCGACCGGTCGCCGCCTTCACGCCACCAGCCTTCTTTGCGCCGGCCGCGCGGCCGCCCTTCTTCTCCTTGCTGGCCGGAGCGGCGCGCTTCTTCTTCGCACCGCCGGCACGAGCCTTGCCGCCCTCGGCCGCCCCGCCGCCGGCGCCGGCAAGCTTGAAAGAGCCGGACGCGCCCTTCCCCTTCGTCTGCACCAGCTCGCCAGCCACGACGGCCGACTTGAGGTACTTCTTGATAAAGGGCGCCAGCTTCTCCGCGTCCAGCTTGTAGTGCGCGGCAATGTACTTCTTGATCGCCTGCAGCGACGAGCCGCCGCGCTCCTTCAGACTCTTGATGGCGGCCGTCACCATCTCAGAGGTGCGCGGGTGCGCAGGCTTGGCGCGCGGCTTCTTCGCAGACGCCGCAGACTTGGCCTTCTTCGTCGTGCCGGTGGCGGCGGGTGCCGCAGCAGTCTCGTTCGTAGCCGCCTGATCTGCCATTATTTCGACGGACGACGCGCGTACACACAACAACAGAACAGCGAGAGAGAGCGGCAAGGCGGCAAGCACGGCAGAGAATAGCCGCCGCGCCGCCAGGCCCAGCCAGTGTCGCGGGCGGGCGCGGACGGCCGAGAGAGCGGCCGCCACTCTGCGCGCCGCCGCGCCGCGCCTCCCGCGCTTGCTACCGATTCGAGTGCGAGATGTCGCAGCAGACGGACGTGCGCGGAGCGACGGGTGTGGCGGATCGCCGTCCGGCGGGGCTTGCCCCGTCGGCGGCCCCATCCGGCCCCCCATCTATGACGACCAGAGCTTTGGCAGAGAGGAACACGATTATGACGGACCCGGCTTCGACTATGGACCTCGATTTGGCCGATTTCTCCGATACTTCCATCGACGACGACGTCGTCCTGAGGCAGACACCGTCGACGGCGGCTTCTCGGAAGAAGAGGGGCACTGATAGTGGTTCGCGCGCTGCCGATGTGCCGGATGATGGCTTCCGCAGACCGCCGAAGAAGCGTCAAGCGCGGGCGGCGCAAGCTCAGCCGCAGGCGACGGATATTCCGGTGCACAACCGATTCGATGACATCCCTGAAGACGCTGACGATGCGGCTCCGCCCACTCTCCAGCACCAGGCGCAGCAGCAGCAGCCGCCACCGCAACAGCAGAAGCGCATTCCGCCGATCGTGCTGCAGCTTCCCTCGTCCTACAAGGAATTTTACGAGTGGTTGAAGCAGCACCTAAAGCAGCCTTTTACCGCGCGCCAGACGGGCGGCGACAAGCTGAAGCTTTCTGTCACCACCCTCGACGACTACTCCACCGTTATGGACTTCCTTGGTTCGCAAGGCATCCCGAATTATACTTTTCCGGTCGTTCGGCCGCCGACCTTGAAGGTGATTCTTCGGGGGATTCTTGAGTCCCTCCCTAACGACTGGGTCAAAGAAGAACTGGAAGACCTCGGCTTTGCCGCCACGATCGTGGACTACCACAAAATACCGGGCACTAACCGTCGGTCGGGCCTCAGAATCGTCATCCTTCCTGATACGCCTGACCATCGGAAGATTTTTAACGTCACCCGCCTTTGCGGACTTGTCATGTCTGCCGAAACGCTCCGCAAGTCCCGTGGGGTAACGCAATGCTACCGGTGCCAAGGCTTCAACCATGTTGCCCGTGGTTGTACGATGCCTTTTGTTTGCGTCAAGTGCGGCGGCGCCCATGATAGCCGGCAATGCCAAGTACCTCGGGAACAACCTGCGAAGTGCGGCCTGTGTGGCGGACAACACCCCGCCAACTTCAGGTCGTGTCCTAAGCACAAGGGGGCCAGCCGCCGACAACGAGGGCTTCCCCCGCTCACCGCCAGGGATCGCCGCCGTAGGACCGCTGTCGTCAGCAGCACTCCTGCCAGCTTCCGCCACGCGGGGGCCCAGCAGCAGGGACGGGACTCACTCTCGCAGTCTCGCCCTCCTAACGCCTGGCAACGTCCACTTGCTGCACCGTACGTCATCCGCAGAGACGCCCCTGCGTCCTCTGCTGCTCCGACGGACGTTCCCGAAGGCCCCGCCGCCTTTCCGCCGTTGCGCCGCCGCCGTCCCGTCGACCTTACTCCGCCGGACAGCCAGCAGCCGGGTGTCGACTCCCACGACCTCTTCACCCTCCTCCAAACCATGATGACGGCGGTCACCGAGATGAGCCGCGCCATCCAGGCGTTGCCCGCCACACTTGCTGCCACCGTGGAATCCACGATCCGAAGCGTTCTCCATCCCACCAGTGACGCTCCCCAACAACATCATGGATAGGGTGCGACGCTTCGAGGAACTTCGTATTTCCACGTACAACGCAGACGGACTTTTCCGCGATCTCCTGGAAGTTAAGCACTTCCTGGAAGATCACAACATCGACGTCTTTCTCGTGACGGAGACGCACCTGAAGGCGGGTCTACGGGCCAACATCGCAAACTACCAGTGTTATCGCTACGACCGCCCCACGCGCGGTGGCGGCACCGCGATCTACATCAAGCGGAACATTCGCCACTATGTCGTACCCACGCCACCGTTACGACAGATGGAGGCGACAGCTGTGGCCGTGGTGACCTCGGCGGGGGTGGTCACCTTCGTCTCCGTCTACCGTCCTCCACGCTACTTGCTGGACTTGGACGACGCCTATGCGCTGCTCCGTCTCCCGGGGAAGCTCTTTTTAGCCGGCGACTTCAACGCAAAACATGCGGCGTGGAATTCTCTGCACACCACCCACAGCGGCCGCCAGTTTCATCAGGTCATCGACAGGGTTGGTGCTTACGCTTGCGGGCCTGAGGAGCCGACCTGCTACCCATCCCGCGGCACGCCGGACGTCCTGGACTTCGCCGTCACAAAAGGCCTGCATCAATTCCTGACGGCTGACGTCGTCCACGAGTTGAACTCAAACCATCTGCCGGTCCTCTTCAATCTCGCTGTTGATCCCGCCATCGCCTCGCCTCGCCTTCAGCTTCGGCGCACTGATTGGACTGCCTACCGCGCGGACGTCCTCGCTCGTGTGCGGCCGCGTCTTGACGCCGACATCCACGACGTCGATGCTGACGTCGCTGCCTTCGCTGATGCCGTCCACTCAGCCCTGCTGCGATCCACACCGCCGTCCCGGGGCACGCTTCCCCGGCGCCCGGGACTCCCGGCCGACATTCTGGATCTAATCCGTGTGCGGAATCGCCTCAGCAAGGAATGGCGCCTCACCCGCGACCCCCTTCTGAAGCGGCGTGTCAACCTCCTCCGCCGTGACATCAAGGCCGCCATCAGCGCCCACAAGAACGAGCAGTGGGCTCAGAAGCTGGCGTCGTTCACTCCGGATCCCCACGCGTGGGACGCGGTGCGCTTTTTTACCAAGCGGAAGCACGCTCTGCCTCCTCTGGACTCGCCGACTGGTGTCGCCTATACCCCTGTGGCTAAGGCAAACGCCCTTGCTGATGTGTTTCAGGCGAACTTCGTCCCTCTCGACGATCCTGTGGACGCTCAGTTCGTTCATGATGTGGACCGTGGCCTCGAGGCCTACCTCTCTGCCGACCACCGTGACGGCGATCATCTGCCAGTCTTCACGACCGACGAGGTGACCTCCTGCGTCCGGGCGATGGCCGCTAACAAGGCTCCTGGTGCCGACGACGTTCCTGGGAAGGCGCTCAAGGAACTGCCTCCTGCTGCTTTTGCCTATCTGGCCCGCCTGTTTACTGCCATACTAGTGACTTGTACCTATCCGGCTGCCTGGAAGCACGCTGTTGTTGTCGCCATCCCCAAGCCGGGTAAGGACCGGAAGAATCCTAACAACTACCGGCCCATCAGCTTGCTTCCGCAACTAAGCAAGCTTTTCGAGCGGCTTCTCCTTCACCGGCTCAAGATCATCATGGACCGTCGTCGCCTGTTGCCTCCGGAGCAGTTTGGTTTCCGGGGTGGCCACTCCTCTACGCAGCAGCTCGTCCGCGTTGTTGAAGCGGTCACCACGGCCTTCAACAATCAGGAATATTGTGGCGCCATTTTCCTCGATGTCACAAAGGCTTTCGACAGCGTGTGGCACTCCGGGCTGCTGTGGAAGCTCCATATGCACGGATTTCCGCGGTCCTTCATCCGCCTTCTGGACAGCTATCTGCGGGGCCGCACCTTTGTGGTCCGCATTGACGGCTCGACGTCGACGCTCCGACCTATTGCCGCCGGCGTCCCGCAGGGTTCGGTCCTCGGTCCGACCCTGTACTCTCTGTATACGGCCGATCTTCCTACCTCTCCCCGGGTGGAGCGCGCGATGTACGCCGATGACACAGCGATCTTCACCCGCAGCCGGTGGCCTCAAGCCATGTATCGACGTCTCCAGGACGCGTGCGCCGCCCTCGAAGCGTGGGCGACTCTTTGGCGTGTCCGGTTCAACGCTCAGAAGAGCCAAGCCGTGGTCTTCACGCGCAAGAGGACCCCGCCACACGATCAACAACTCCAGTTATTCGGCGAGGTCATCCCCTGGACGCCGACAGCCACCTACCTCGGCGTTGTGATGGACCGCCAACTCATCTGGCGGCAGCAGGTGCTAGAAGTTCGCCGGAAGGTTGAGCAGCGGCTGGGGGCGCTTTATCCCCTGCTGAACGAGCACTCCGCGCTCTCCGTCAATAATGGGCTCCTCATCTACCGGATGTTTGTGCGTCCTGTGATGGACTATGCCTGTGCTGCTTGGGGAAATGCGGCGCACCGACACCTCCATCGCCTACAACAGCAGCAGAATAAGGCTCTTCGCCGGATTTTCCACGTGCATCCCCAGTTTCCGGCGCGATATCTTCACGAAGCCGCCCATGAACAGGAAGTCCTCGCTCGCTTTCAAGCCATCGCCCAGAAGATGTATGCCACGGCTGCTGCTTCGGATAATCCCCTTCTCAGGAACCTTGGGGCGCCTGTAGATGACCGCGACCTCTATCAGAGGCCCGTTGCGCTGCTCCGTCGCTAACGACAGCAGTTGCAACTTTCAGAAACTTCAGTTCCCCATGATAGTCTGTTTCCACCACCACATCCTTAGATGACAATAAAGAACATCCTGATGTTTCTCTTTTCCGTTCCTCAGACGGTGTAGTAAATGCCTTCGGGTAAATGCTACATTACTCCCACTTGATGAAGTTAGATGATAGTGGACTGGAGCGCTTGCTACCGCCCAACGTCCGACAGCCTGTGCGGACCAGCCCCAAACCTGCGCCGCAACCACCCGCGCCATTCAAACCACCGAGGATGGGGCTACACACGGCCACACCACAGTCGCCAACCAGTCGCCACGGCAGCGCCGCAAACCACGGCCAAACTGCAGCTACCGCGCGCCACAGCCTGGCTCGGCCCGCCGAGAATCGCCGCCCCCGCCCAAATGCCGCCCCCACAGCCCCAGCCGACGACCCGCCACAATGGCCAAACCTTCGGCAAAACTGGCGCACCGTCGCCGCGCCAGCCCGGCCAGCGCGGCCGCCGCCACAGCCACACAAGCGGAGGCGTGCGGCGATGACGGCCGTGCAAACGCACCTCCGCCGCCCCATCGCCCTCCCACCGTTTCCCGATCGGCCCGCGGCCGTCGGGCCACCTCGCCCGCCAACATTCGCGCCCGTTTCCCACAAAATTGCCCGCCGCAAAACAAAAACGAGCGCCGCCTGCGCAACATGGGCACCGGCCAACCGAGGCGCCGCCGCCCCTCGCCGCTTTAAGCGAGGGTGGCTAACCGCCATCCGCAACTACAGACGCACCGAATCTGCCTTCAAAAGCACACACCGACAGCCGACCTCTAACATTTAGACTCCGCAAGCCACCCAACGGTGTGTGGCGGAGGGCACTTCACGTGCCAATGTCATTTACCTCCCTTTGCTGTTCCAGTCGCGTATGGTTCGCGGGACGAACCGACAGTCTGCAAAAAAAACGCCTCCGTGCGCGCTCGAATCTCTCTAACCACATCCATTCGTGATCTCCTCGGGAGGTATACGCAATATATTCGATACCCCATCCAGAAACGCAATATCTCGAAACCTGGCGAGCAAGCTACACCGCGATGCAGAGCGCCTCTATTGCAGAGTCTGCCGCTTGGGTTTGTTAAACATCTCCGTAACGCTATCACGGTTACCAAATGACCCTGCGACGAAACGTTGGATCGTCTCCGTCGCCTCCGTCAACGCGACCTGGTACGGATCCCACACTGATGGGCAACACGCACGTATAGGTCGAACGAACGGGTGTTTTGTAAGCCACCTCCTCCTTTGTTGATGGACGACATTTGCTACGCATTCTCCCAATAAATCGCAACCTGGTACCCGCCTTACCAACAATTACTTTTGTTTGTTTTTTTTTTTTGTTTTTTTTTTTTAATATGATGATCATCCCACTCCCAATCACTCCGCACGCATACTCCCAGATATTTTACAGACGTAACTGCTACCAGTGTTTGTCCCGCTATCATATAATCAATCATACAATAAAGGGTCCGTCTTTCTATATTATTCGCAATACATGTTAAGGGACAGTTGCCACTCCCTGCACCACGTGCCTATCCGCTGCAGATCGTCCTGCATTTTTCGCTGCAACTTCTCTGTATACTACAGCATCATCCGCGAAAAGACGCATGCAACGTCCGACACTATCTACTAGGTCATTTATATACATTGTGTGTGAAGAGCAATGGGTCCCATAACACTCCCCTGTGGCACGCCAGAGGTTACTTTAACGTCTGTAGACGTCTCTCCATTGATAACACAACATGCTGTGTTCTGTTTGCTACAATCTCTTCAGTCCAGCCACACACACTTGGTCCGACATTCTGCAGACACTTACTTTGTTTATCAGGCGACAGTGCGGAACTGTATCGAACGCCCTCCTTCCGGATGTCAACCAAAATGGCATCTACCTGGGAGCCTGTATCTAATATTTTCTGGGTCCCATGAACAAATAAAGCGCGTTGGGTCTCACACGATCGCTGTTTCCGGAATCCATGTTGATTCCTACATAGTAGACACTGGGTTTCCAAAAAACGACATGCTACTACTCGAGCATAAAACATGTTCTCACATTCTACAACCGATCGACGTCACAGATATAGGGCCTATAGTTTTGCGCATCTGCTCGACGACCCTTCTTCAAGCCCGGGACTGCCTGTGCTCTTTTCCAATCATTTGGAACCCTCCGTTCCTCTAGAGACTTGCGGTACACGGCTGTTAGGAGGTTCTGTCGCGTACTCTGTGTAGGTAGAATCGAATTGGTATCCCGTCAGGTCCAGTGGACTTTCCTCTGTTGAGTGATTCCAGTTGCTTTTCTATTCCTCCTTGGACACTTATTTCGATGTCAGCCATTTTTTCGTTTGTGCGAGAAGGAACTGCAGTGCGGTCGTCCTCCGTGAAACAGCTTTGGAAACAGGTGTTTAGTATTTCACAGCTTTACGCGTGTCATCCTCTGTTTCAATGCCATCATCATCCCGGAGTGTCTGGATATGCCGTTTCGAGCCGCTTACTACTGATTCAACGTACGACCACAACGTCCTAGGATTTGATTTGATTTCCTGTCACGTCGGTACATGGAATTTTACTTTCGCATTCACCGGACGCTTCACGCATAGCCCTCCTTACGCTAACTTTGGACATCGTTTAGCGTCTGTTTGTCTGAGAGGTTTTGGCTGCGTTTCAACTTTGAGTGAAGCTCTCCTTGCTTTCGCTATAGTTTCCTAAACTTTGGTTGTTGTACCGCGGTGGGTTTTTCCCATCCCTCACAGTTTTACTCGGCACGTACCTGTCTAAGACGCGTTTTACGATTGCCTTGCACTTTCTCCATAAACACTCAACATTGTCAGTGTCGGAGCAGACATTTGCGTTTTCATCTGTCTGCTAGTCTCAAATCTGCCTTCTATTACTCTTGCTAAACAGATAAACCTTCCTCCCTTTTTTGTGTATATTCCTATTAACGTCCATATTCAGCGATGCTGCAACGGCCTCTTGATCACTGGGTCCCTGTTCTGCACATACAGAGTCGACAAGTTCGGGGTCTGTTTGTCATCGGTAGGTCCACGATGTTATCTCCACGAGTCGGTTCTCTCTCTGTTTAATTGCTCGCGGTAATTTTCGTTCGGATGGTGCACTCGGTATACTGTCACTCGATGCTCTGTCCCTACCACCCGTCCTGAACATCTGGCACATTGAAATCTCCACCTAAGACTGTAACACGCTGAGGAAAGGAAAATGTATGTCCACATTTTCTCTCACTTGTTCGGCCACTAATGCTGCTGAGTCGCGAGGTCGGTAAAAGGAGCCAATTATCAACCTAGCTCGGCTGTTGAGTGTACCCTCCACCCACAATAGTTCACAGGAACCGTCCACCACTTCTACTTCACTACACAGGATAAACTACTACTAACAGCGACGAACCACTCCACCACCGGTTGCATGCACGCTATCCTTTCTAAAGCACCGTCTGTACCTATAACGATTGCAGCTTCGGCGCTTTCTATCAGCGCTTGACGTTCCGGTACTTTACCAACGCAGAGCTTCGACAGTTGACAATTACAATACCGATTGCCGCTTGGGTCCCCGCATGTCCTGACCTTGCCCCGCGCCCGTTGCCCTTTCCGTACTTGCCCAAGGGCCATCCAACCTAAACAGAACCGCCCAGCCCACGCCACACAACCCCTGCTACCCGTGTAGCCGCTTGTTGCGTATAGTGGACTCCACCTAAGACTATATAACATAACATGCCCTAAGGCATTCGCGGTGTACACCACCCTAAGGTGAGGTTAGGTTAGGTTAGGTGGACGTGGGTTAGGTTAAGGGTTACAGTTAGGTTAAGCGTCAAAGTTAGGTTAAGCGTTCGGACGTGAGGCGTCAGGTGGCCGCACCTACCTTTACGGCCGGACATCTTAGGTTAGAGGTTAGGTTAGGTTAAGGCGCCGAGAGGTCCGCGGTCAGGTTACGTTCACCTTCGGGCGCCACACGTAGGTTTCAAAGGTGTGTCGGTCGGTCGTCGGCAAGCCGCAAAAACTACAGACGACGTCGACCAAACCGCCGCACGACCGAGCAGGAGGCAGATATAAAACACACACACACACAAAAACAAAATTAAACACCACCCACCGGCCAAAGGGCACCAACAACCACAAACCCGAGCACCACGTCGACCAGAGGCAACCCGCCGCTCACGCGACATGGCTGGCAACTAAGGGGCAAACGGCAACGGCGCTTTCCGCACCGGGCCGGATGCACGTACGACAACACCGCTACCCGTACGCAGGCCTCCCATTGCACACAGCCGCTCTGTGTTTGAACATCATCAATGGCGCGCCCGCGGCTCGTCGCGGGCGCAGCCATAACGCCGCCACTTTTGCACCAACACATTCACGCACCGCAAAACAGCTCGCCGACACAGCACAGCCGACAAACAAAAACAACCCGCGAGACGGGGGCGACAACGACAACGATGACAACAACAACAGCAGCAAACAACTCGCACCAAGCGTCCAACAGGTAACAAACGGACAAGCACAGCCTCTGCTAACGGCCACGACGCCAGCGGCACACTGCTCCTTTCCCGCCACACTCGATTTCACAACGCACGCACGCGACCCCGTCAACGACACGACACGACACACGACGGGCTCCCTTCCCGCAACCTACACCTTTCCGCCACTACGCACAGCTCCACCCGACGCGCCCGTCGCAACGACACTACTGCACGCACTATCCACCCGCCTCCTCCTCTCCCCCCCCTTCCCGTACACAACAACACAGCCAAAAACAACACTCACGACCCAAACATACTAACGACATGGCACGTGCATCGGCGCACACCCCAACCAGTCACCGTCGACAACCACACGCAAGGCACGAAACCGGCGTCCTTCCACGTTGCCATCAAAGCTGCACAAACAACCACAGGAGGAACCACCAACAACGGCCCGCCCGCCCGCCCGCCCCAATATTCTCCCACCCTCACCTCACGCCGCAACCACCAAACGCACATTCCCGCTCGCTACCACACACCTCTCGGCAGCCGCTTCGCAAACACATGACGTGACGTGACATCATCACATCACGGGCTACGCACGCACACCGACCCACTTTCCTGCCCTTCGCCCTCTTCTTTCCGACGCCTGCCTTCGGCCGAGCACACGTACGTGGGTGGCACAACGCCCAACACAGTCACACACAGTCGACAGGCGCACGCCCAGGCACGCAACGACGCAGCGCAGCAAAGGCGCCCGCAACACATACCTCCTCTCTCTTCTCGCCGCCGCCGCCGACCGACCGCCCGCCCGCCAGCCAGCCAGCCAGCCAGCCAGCCACTCGCAATGTGCACTGCCAACCAGCCACACGTCCACCGCGCCGCCTCCGACCACCCGCCAGGGGGCGCTCACGTCCGCGACAACAGCGCGGCCCGCCGCCGGGCGGGCCCAGCCGAACCCAGCCCAGCCGGCGCGCGCTGCTCTGCACTCGGCGCGCCGCACATCCTGCTGCAGACCGGGCTCGTCTCTCTGTACGCGTCTGCCCGCATCTCGTCTTCCTGCGCATCAACACAACGAGGCCGCGTGAGCAAACCCCCCCGTCACAACGCCACATCACACACTGCCTCGTCTACCGCCGAAATGCACTCACCAGCCATCCGCTTCGTCTTCGTCTTGTTTACTCGTTGTTGTTGCAGCGGCGCACACAGCCCCGGCCGGCCGCATCCGAGGGTGGCCCGCCGCCAGCGTCTCCTCCTTGGGCACAGGTGCGGTGCCGTGCCGTGGCCGCCCATCCATCCAACCGCACTCATTTGCTGGCCGCCTCTGCTGCAGAAGAAGACAAAAAACGAAACGTACAAACATACACGCACCCACAGCGTGGCCACACACGGACGGGACCGACAGGCTCCAAGGCGACCAAAGGATAAAAACAAAATAAAAAAACAAAAAGACGCAAGCAAGCAACAAGCACAGGCTGTCGCCTCGCGCCTCTGTCCTTCCGCCCCCGCCCTTCTCTCCCACCACATGCCCACAAACACCACCGCCTCCCCCTCCCCGCACCTCCACATTCGCCCCCTCCATTTGTTCCTTTCTCGCTCTTCCCTTCTGTGTGTCTGCGTGCGTGCGCGGGCGGCGCCTCTCAACATCCGCCGGCCGTCCGTCCCGTTTTCGCCGTACCACACACGCCACCGCCTCCTCCCCGTCCACCACCGCCGCCCCTGTCCGCCCCGCACAACACCATACACCGCTGCTTGTCCTGGCCGTTGCCACCAAAGGCGCCAGCCGCAAACCGCGCCAACGCCGCAGCGCGCGTGCGTCCTTCCTTCTTGCTTCCTTCTCCGTGCCGACGCGGCCTCTATTCCCGCACCCATTCGGCCGACGACACAGCCGTTGGGCTCCGCACTGCGCGTACCGGCGTTACGCACGCACACCCACCCCCCTCGCGAACGCACGACTCATTGTCTTTGTTGTTTCTCCTCTTTCTTAACGTCTTTGTTTGTTTTGTTTTTTGTTTTTTGTTTTTTTTTTCGTTTTTCCCCACCGCCACATGTGACACAATGCCTCCCTCCACCTTTCGTTCGTGGTTGCTTGCTTTGTTTCTCTTTCTCATTGGTACACGTCCGACGCGCTCCATTTCCACCACACCACGGCCATCAGCCTCCTCAACGGGCAGGCGCAGTGTGCCATTCTCCGGCGCACAAGCACACCGCGCGGTACTGGCGCGGCTCGCTCTCCTCGCCCCCACGCCACGCCACGCCACGCCACCGGTGCGCAGCAGCACATGTGATGTCTCGCAACACGACACGCGGTGCGCACACCCCGACCACGCGGCTCTAAAGGCATGGCACCGGCGACATGCGCCGCCCCAGCCACGCATCCGTCGTCTCACGTTGTTCACTGCCAGCCGCGTCGGAGGCTACAACCGCAACCACCACAACAACGGTCCCCCTCCCGGCAACACATTTGTTGCACAAACAAACACAACCGCCGAGCGCAGCGCGAACCACCCACACGCGCCCTCCGCGTCTCCTTTCTCCTTTCGCCCCCTCCCATCTCCCGAATATGCCAGCAGCGCAGCGTTACGCGTGCCCCTCACCCGTCCACACTACCGCGAAACGAACACGCCTTCCGGGCCACCTGCAAGGGCACGCCCACCACCAAATACTGCCGTATTCACGGACGCAGTTCGCAACACGCAACGCACTCTCCACCTACCTTCTTTCTCTCGTCCCTTCTCTTTACAAACAAAACAAACACACAAACCAACCACGGCTAACACACTTTTTCGCGACACCTTTGACTGCGTTATCTCGACCGTGACGGCAGCTATCGACCATCCATTCCCCACTACACACACACACACACACACACACACACACACACACACATCATTCGCTACACCGCACACGAAACGGCAAGGGCAAGGCACTCTCTCATAGATTCTTCCTCCGAGCCATATCGGGCGAACGTTGCATCCGGGAAGGCAATGCAATTCAGCCGTCACCACGGCCGACACTTGCAGCCGCGCCGTAAACGCATGTCAGTGCGGCTGCAATGCACGGGAACGTTCCGTTGCTCTAGACAGCGCCTCTCCGTTTTTCCCCTGTCTCGTTTTCCGGTGATTGCTTCTCCTTCTTCTTTTTCTTCGTTTCGTTTCGTTTTATTATTTTCGTTCCCCTCCTCCACCATTGTTTCCGTCCCCACAGTTTTTTTTTTTGGCTCATTCCACACGTTCTGCCCAGACAAGACATGACATCCGACCGATCACAGTCAGCCTTTCGTCACCGTTCGCAGCGCCGACGGTGCCACAGTGAGACGGGTGTTCAGACCGACACGTTGCCATGATGCCCATAGACAGCTACTCAGGGCCGCCGGATCGGATCACATCACATCACCGACAAACCGGCCATTTCACCGGGGGACACAGACAACCGCGTGTACGCCCATAACAACAAACAACGGCCGTCGTCGTCTACCGTCACTGAACCGAACACACGTGCACCTTGAATGACGACACCGGCGTGCGTGCGCACAACAATCAATCATTCAAATCAACTGCAGAAACGGCTATCAAAATCAAGGGCCAAATAAATGGGTACACCACCGTGCGTGTCGCCTACCCCACCCGCCCGTACAATTCTTGCGTCTTCTTAATGACTAGTAAAGACACGTCCATTTTTTTTTTTTAAAACGTCACCAACACACCTCCACGCCGTACAGCAAAGGGAATAGTAAGACGGCAACACAACATTTCACCCTCGCCATCATGTATGTATGATGTGACAACAAACAAACCCGCCGACGGCCCTAACGGTGACATCCAACAGTCGCGAGGGGTTTCAATTGCAGTCACGTGACTAACCGGGCAGACAGAGACAAAGAAAGGAAAGGAATCAGCGACACAGACAACACCTCCTGTCTATGGTGTCGACAAACAAACAACCAACCAACCAACCAACCACGCCAAGACTCGCGAGCACGCATAACCACCACCACCAGCTGCTTCGCAACCAACCAAACCGGGTAGCTATGCGCCGCCTCACACAAACAACAATTCCGCTCTTCCCGCAAAGGCAATTTGGTGGCCCTGAAAAGGGCCGTTTTGCCGCTCTCGCAACGGAGGGGAGCTCCCTAGAGCCTTAACCCCCTCACTTGGAGCTCGTGTACTTGGTCACCGCCTTCGTGCCCTCGCTCACGGCGTGCTTGGCCAGCTCGCCAGGCAGCAAGAGCCGCACAGCCGTCTGGATCTCGCGGGACGTGATGGTCGAGCGCTTGTTGTAGTGCGCCAGGCGAGACGCCTCGGCCGCAATGCGCTCGAAAATGTCGTTCACGAAGCTGTTCATGATGCTCATCGCCTTCGACGAGATGCCCGTGTCGGGGTGCACCTGCTTCAGCACCTTGTAGATGTAGATGGCATAGCTCTCCTTCCTCTTGCGCTTCTTCTTCTTGTCGCCCTTCGAAATGTTCTTCTGCGCCTTGCCAGCCTTCTTGGCGGCCTTCCCGCTAGTCTTGGGCGGCATCTCGAACGTACAACAGCAAGCAGCAAGCGCTCCGCTCTAGTCAGCGTCTCCCCACACAGTGGCACCCGCCGCTACCGCAACACCCCACCTTTACCAGCTCGCCCTGTTGCGGCCGCCGACCAATGGGGCGCGCGCGCAACCGGCCGCCGCACCCGAGCCCATAAAGGGACCCCCACCCTAGTCCCGCCGCCACGCACTCCGCTGCTCGACTCGCTGCGGCTCGCACCGTTACGTTACGTGTTTCAACTAGCCAAACGCCATGTCCGGACGCGGAAAGGGAGGCAAAGTCAAGGGCAAGTCAAAGTCCCGCTCAAGCAGGGCTGGGCTCCAGTTCCCGGTCGGCAGAATCCACCGCCTCCTGCGCAAGGGAAACTACGCCGAGCGCGTCGGCGCCGGGGCGCCCGTCTACCTCGCCGCCGTCATGGAGTACCTCGCGGCTGAGGTGCTCGAGCTGGCCGGAAACGCGGCCCGCGACAACAAGAAGACGCGCATCATCCCGCGCCACCTGCAGCTCGCCATCCGCAACGACGAGGAGCTCAACAAGCTCTTGTCGGGCGTCACCATCGCACAGGGTGGTGTCCTGCCCAACATCCAGGCCGTCCTGCTGCCAAAGAAGACCGAGAAGAAGGCCTAAACAGAGAGCGCGGCGCTGCGCTTGCGTGCTCCCTGCACGCAAACGCGCCTGCCTTTGCCTTGCCGGCTCGGCTCACAACAATCGGCCCTTTTCAGGGCCACCACACAAACCTACGTCCAAAGCAAAGTTTCCGTCGTCCGTGCTCGCCGCACTTTACACAACACGTCCACATACATACATTGCACAGCCAGCGCCGGCGCACGTCCGCCATCTTGTCCACAGCCCGTGTGGCCGAACGCGCACACATTTTGTCGTTTCTCTCTTTTTGTCTTTTTTGTTTCTGCACCCCTCCGCGCACGCACAGAGTCGCGTTCCAAACGACAACGACATCAATACACCGATAATGTGATGATCATTGTTAGCATTATAATGTTTCAATTAAAGGGGCGCGCGTGGCACAGACAAAAAAAAAAAAAACCAAACAGCTGATCCGATCGATCGATCGATCGATCGATCGATCCGGCCCGCCCGCCTATGCCCACGCCACAAACAAACAACAAACCACGCACACACTGGACTCAGCCGCGCCCATCGCGTCAAACTCAAAAACTAACGCACGCGCAGCAGCAGCAGCAGCAACAACAACAACACGCACAGGCAACACAGACTCTTTCGCACTTTTCAATCTCCGAACAGTGTGGTGGCCCTGAAAAGGGCCGTTTTCGTCTCTCCCACCAAGCACGGGCACGGCACGGCCGCGGGAAGGCCACAACGCAGCACAGCACACCGGCTGGCTGGCTGGCTGGCTGCCTGCCTAACCGCCGAAACCGTACAGGGTGCGCCCCTGCCTCTTCAGGGCGTACACCACGTCCATGGCCGTCACAGTCTTGCGCTTGGCGTGCTCAGTGTACGTCACCGCGTCGCGGATCACGTTCTCCAGGAACACCTTCAGCACTCCGCGGGTCTCCTCGTAGATCAGACCAGAGATGCGCTTCACGCCGCCCCTGCGAGCCAGGCGGCGGATGGCGGGCTTCGTGATGCCCTGGATGTTGTCGCGCAACACCTTGCGGTGCCGCTTGGCGCCACCCTTGCCCAGCCCCTTTCCTCCCTTGCCGCGGCCTGTCATTCTTCTTCCTTCCTCCTCCTCAAAGCAAGCAAGCGAAAAAACACAAGCGCCAGCTCCTCACCCGGCGCTAGCGAGTCGGCTACGGTGCGAGCTCTTTATAAAGGATGGGGCCCCTCCACGCCCGCACCAACGTGGTGACCAAACCAAAAGTTCTACTGTCACCTCCGTAAACATGTTAGTTTTTGAATCAGGCGTCACAGGATGCAGGCTGTGATGTTGTCCATGCGTCTGGGTAAGACTACTCATTAACATGGTCCATCAGGAGATAGAAGTGGTCGAAAACGATCGAAGGGTAGCGGTTTTTAAGAGCAGAGGAAAAAAAGTGCCAAGGCCAGCGCCAAGGGAAAAAAACCTCTGCGACAGTAGGTCGGGTAATAAGGGCAGTAGCGGCTTGCTAGCTGCGACAGAGCATGCAAGGTGAGGGAAGGTTAGCGTGAGGTATCGTGCATCGTTACCTATGTGCTGCGTGGTCGTTAGCGGGGTCAGTCCGGTGCTGCGGCGGGGCTCTCTTGTAGTCTCCTGGGCCGGCCGCAGTGGCTTCCTCCCTGTAACATAAAAGTTCGGCGCGGCAACGCATGCGTTGCTGTTAGGCCCTCTGCTGCACCTTGTCGTCAGTGACTTGGTGCAGCTTCATCAGGCCGGTGCGGAACGACGGCGATTGGCTACCGTTCAGCGTCCTCCTCTACTGCACGGCGCAGGACTTCTGCACAGCAGCTTCGAGCAGCTCCGCTGGTTCAATGAGCTGCGCCGCTTCAGCGTCGGAGAAATGCAGGCCGTTCGCTCTCGCTGTCGCGATGAGGGTCGCTCCCGCGGTCGACGGCGTCGCCACCGGTTCCGCTGGGGCGGCGGTTGTCCTCTTTGCGCCTCTCACCTGCTGTGCTGCTGGAACAAAAGCAGGGATAGGCGCGCGAACGTCCTTCTGCGAGGTCGCAGGAGTGTTCGCAGGTACGACTGCGCTGAGGCCTTGGGCGAAAACTGCTCGCAGTTGCCTCAAGGCCTCTTCCTTCTCTGCAGCCACGGCGGCTGCGAAGGCAGCCCTCTCCGCCGCCATGACGGCTTTGAGGGCCGCTGTGGCCTCCTTCACGGCGGTGCCGAGTTCGAGGTCACATCTCTTCGCGGGAAGGCGAGCTGCGTCCTGGCTGCCCGTTTCCGAGCGGCCGTCCCTGCCCCTGGCAGGTGGATCTGCTGCTGCGCCGTCCCTCAGCTGCGCCGGGCTGTTCTGCGCCCTACGCCGTTTCCGACGTCGTCTTCTCTTCTGCTGCTGCGTCGGTGCGGCCGCGGCCGCTTCGCCGCCCCCGGCACGGCTGCGGCTTGAGAAAGCCGCACAGCCGCGCCAACTGGCGACGTGCGGGCCGCCACACCGGACACAAGTCGGCAGAGCGTTGCTGCCGCGGTCGCAGGCGCGGCTGTCGTGCTCACCTGAGCACTTGACGCACCGCGCCGCGTTGCGGCAATACTTCGCAACATGGCCCTCGCCCTGGCACCTGAAGCACTGGGGCTGAGGATCCATGGCGGTCGGGAGAGCCTCCGTCGTAACCGGGAAGCCCAGCAACTTCCGCAAGTCGAAGATGTCACTCCCGCCGTCGACCGTTTGCACGGTCACGGCATAGAGCGGCGCCCTCTTCTTGTTGGTTCGGTTGTGCAACCTTGCGGCTGCACTACCAAACCCGGCTCGCAGCAGCCCTTCCCGGACCGCTGCCTCATCACAGCACCAAGGCAACCCCCTGAGGAGTGCCTTAGTCGTCTTCGTCCTTATGACGGAAGGTGCCTTCTCTCGCGCCGGCGGCGCGTCGACGATGTGGTCGGCCACTGCGACCTTGATCGCCCTGTGGTCGGCCACGTTTGCGGCTCGAACGCAGATCAGCGAGTCTGTATCGACAGACTCGTAGACCACCTCGTTCCGAGCGCAGCTCGTCATGGTGTCGAACAGCGCCGTCCACCCACCTTTGCACTTGACGTACAAAGGGGGGACAGGCCGCGACTCGTCTTCTCTGGAGTTCCTTGCACGGTCGGCAGACTCAGTGAGTTGCACAACCGAAGGACCCCTCGTAGCGGCAGGTTTCCCTTGCGCACGCTTCTTTCCCATGCTGCGAGGCGCGGAACACGACAATTTGCACGCGTCGTCAAAACAACGCACGACAATTTGCTCTCCGCGGCGCCCACAGCACGGAAAACCTCTTCACGGGCTCTCAACGGCCGAGTAAGCGAAGCGCGCAACACCAGCGATGCGCTCACCTCGCCAGCTCAGGCCGCTCTCTCTGGTAACTGCGAGCTCTCTGCCGCCGCCCCCCTATATAGACTCTGGCCCGCCCTCCCCCCACCACGCGCACCGAGGGCATATAAGCGCGGCGCGGGGCCGCGCGGGCCCGTTGTCAAGGCAGCACCGGACGCTTCGTGTACCGCACGCACCTCCACGCCGCTCTTCCGCTATGGCCCGCACAAAGCAAACGGCCCGCAAGTCCACCGGCGGAAAGGCGCCGCGCAAACAGCTCGCCACCAAGGCGGCGAGGAAGAGCGCGCCCGCCACCGGCGGCGTCAAGAAGCCCCACCGCTACAGGCCGGGCACCGTCGCCCTGCGGGAAATCAGGCGCTACCAGAAGAGCACAGAGCTGCTCATCCGCAAGCTGCCGTTCCAGCGCCTAGTGCGCGAGATCGCCCAGGACTTCAAGACCGACCTGCGCTTCCAGAGCTCCGCAGTCATGGCCCTGCAGGAGGCCAGCGAGGCCTACCTCGTCGGCCTCTTCGAAGACACCAACCTGTGCGCAATCCACGCCAAGCGCGTCACCATCATGCCCAAGGACATCCAGCTCGCGCGCCGCATCCGCGGCGAGCGCGCCTAGAAACCGCGCCGCGCACGCGCGCCCGCCCAACAAAAACGGCCCTTTTCAGGGCCACTAACATCTCTCCGTCGCGAGCAAAACTTTTGTCGGTCTTGCCGCCCCGCAAAACAACAACAACCAATTCCCCTCCCGTCCACAGCCGCTCTCGCCAACAATCGACGTCACTCCCATCCCTCACAATACACACACACAACAGCCGGACGACGTCACCACACACCACGGGTGGCTGGCCGCCGCCGTCTCCGAGGCGCGCGCACGCTACGCTACACTACAACGTCAACGCCACCGCGCCTTCCCAATTCCCGCCGGCCACTTCCACGTCTCACGTCCCCCCGCCGCTTTGAGAGAGAGAGACACAACACACACACACAAAAGACACGACATCCGCAAAGCAAGCAAACACACAAACAAACTAGAGTCTCCAGAAACATACATGAGCAACCAAACGTCGGCCGCCGCAAAAAAAACAACTACAACAAAAACAAATAAAATAAAATAAAAAGACCAACAAACGGCCACAACCGCTCCGCTACCGCGCGCCGCCGCCTACCGCCACCGGCACCACAATCCAACCACCACGGCACGCAAACAGTACCCACAAGGGTCTCACACACAACCAACCACACCGGCGCATGCACGACAATCAACGCCTTCCCGACGTCCTTTGATGGCCCTGAGAAGGGCCGTTTTGGGCCGCGCGACAGCCGCAGCCGTGCCATCGCGCGCCACTAAGACGACGCGGGGGAGGGCGGTGGGGGACGACGGCGTCAAGCGCCAACCCCTCTCCCTTGCCTTTCTTTAACTTTACTACTTTACTTCTTCTTCTTGGGCGACGCCTTCGCCTTAGACGGCGTCGTCGCCTTCTTCGGGCGCGGCGCCTTCGGCTTCTTCGTCGGAACCTTGGCGGCCTTCTTCGCCTTCGACGGCGACTTGGCCTTGGCCGGCTTGGCCGCAGCCGCCTTCTTCGCACCCGCGGGAGCCGCCGACGCCGCAGACGCCTTCTTGGCGGCGCCCGCCTTCCGACCGGTCGCCGCCTTCACGCCACCAGCCTTCTTTGCGCCGGCCGCGCGGCCGCCCTTCTTCTCCTTGCTGGCCGGAGCGGCGCGCTTCTTCTTCGCACCGCCGGCACGAGCCTTGCCGCCCTCGGCCGCCCCGCCGCCGGCGCCGGCAAGCTTGAAAGAGCCGGACGCGCCCTTCCCCTTCGTCTGCACCAGCTCGCCAGCCACGACGGCCGACTTGAGGTACTTCTTGATAAAGGGCGCCAGCTTCTCCGCGTCCAGCTTGTAGTGCGCGGCAATGTACTTCTTGATCGCCTGCAGCGACGAGCCGCCGCGCTCCTTCAGACTCTTGATGGCGGCCGTCACCATCTCAGAGGTGCGCGGGTGCGCAGGCTTGGCGCGCGGCTTCTTCGCAGACGCCGCAGACTTGGCCTTCTTCGTCGTGCCGGTGGCGGCGGGTGCCGCAGCAGTCTCGTTCGTAGCCGCCTGATCTGCCATTATTTCGACGGACGACGCGCGTACACACAACAACAGAACAGCGAGAGAGAGCGGCAAGGCGGCAAGCACGGCAGAGAATAGCCGCCGCGCCGTTTTTTTTTTTTTTTTTTTTTTTTTTTTTTTTTTTTTTTTTTTTTTTTGTGTAACGTGGTGTTTTACAGTGCCTTCGGCTTTGCCGAATCTACGTGTATTTGTGTGTGGTTGCGTTTGTTTTTCTCTGTGATTAAATTTTTATTTACAAAAACAAAATCGTGGGCTTTGGAGGGCATGGTCGGTAACAATAAGGCCTTGCGGCCCCCGACCATCCTCGATTTTTGAGGCGTGGGTTCTGTGCAGTGGGTGCAGCTGGTGCTGCTTCCCACTGCTTTCCTTTGTGGAGTTGTGCCAGTCGGCCGCTCGGCGAGATGAGGTCGTCGTTCCGTGGCGGCTGCTGTGCCCGTTGTTTTCCGCCGCTTGCCCGCTGGTTACGGGCGACGTACCATTTATGGTCTGCAGCAGACCTGCGTCTTACTTTAACATTTATTTTTACAACATTTGTCAAGTGTGGTTAAATCTATGTGGCTAAGGGTGGTCGTGCAGCCGACAGAGAGTGGGGGAGGGGCTTAGTGACTACATCTTAGACTTAGTTCTGGTCCTACGCTACTAATCAGCTAGAAAATTTTTAACTAACAATCAATGCACAATATAAATAGACATATTTGTATTCCCTGGTGGTTCCCAACAAGGGAGCATGGGTTTTTAAGGACAATTACAAAGTGTACTAAGCTAAATCGAAATTTTATTAACTATTATGCTTATTTACTATTGTCTACTAATTTCTTACTAGTCTAGTCTATGGGGTCTTGTGTGATTTGGCGTGGCACTCTCTGCCTGTGCCACGTTCGGGGTATCACAGTACCTGTGCCCCTGAGTTGTCTGCAGTTGTCTCTTATTACTTCTAGTTTGTCAAATATTGTTGTCACTAGTCTTTTCACTGTGTCCTGTATCCTCTCGATTTCCACCGTTTCGTGGAGCTCTCGTACGGGTGTCCACGGTGGGGCGTCCAGAATCCACCTTAGTACCTTATTTTGCACCCTTTGCAACTTGTTGTGGTTGGTCTGGCACGTGATTCCCCACGCAGAACACCCGTACGTTAATGCTGGGAGGACTGTTGTTTTGTATAATGTTCGTTTTGTTTCTATCCACATCTCCCTGCTGAGGAAGAAGGGCAGGAGGGCTTTTGCGAGGTTTATACCTCTCTTCCGCTTTTCCCCGATGTGAAGGTGGAACAACATTTTTTTGTCTAGTGTTACGCCCAGGTATTTCACGGAGTCTCTCCACGGTAATTCCTGGGCGTTTAGGGACAGCTGGTTTCTGAGTACCGGCCGCTTTCTTGTGAAATAGACAGCTGTAGTTTTGTCTGCGTTTAATGTCATTTTGTTTCCCCTACACCAGTCTTCTACCATGTCTAGCTGCCTTTGGAGGCGTGCTATGTTTGAATGGTGCTGCCTGCCACTCGTGTAGAAGGCTGTGTCATCCGCGAATTGGGCTATCCTGGCATGCGGTGACAGGGGGATGTCGTTTGCGTATATGTTGAAAAGTGTGGGTGATAGAACCGACCCCTGGGGGATGCCGGCCCTCAGGGTCTTTCTTGAGGAGCGTTTTCCGTCTACCTCAACAAGAAACGTCCGGTCTGTCAGAAAGCTGTCTACTAATCGTGTGTACACATCGGGGATCGTCGTATTGTGGTGTATCTTAAAGATCAAGTTATCATGCCATACCTTGTCGTATGCCTTTTCCCAATCAAGGAATACTGCTGCTGTAGAGTTTGTGTAGTTGAAATTGTGTGTGATGTGCTCTGTTAGTCGAAGGACTTGTAGCTCTGCAGAGACCTTTTTCTGGAACCCAAATTGTTCCGGTCTTATGGTTTCATCGTCTATGAGACATTTGTTGATCCTGTCCAAAACTACTCTTTCAAGTGTTTTCCCCATTGTGGAGAGTAAACTGATAGGACGGTGGTTCGCCGGTAGTTTTGGGTCTTTCCCTGCCTTTGGGATTGTAATAACTTTTGCTGCCTTCCAGGCCGCAGGGAATTTTTGTAGCAGCATGCAGCTATTTATTATGCGTGTTAGCAGGACTAGTGGTTTCCTAGATAGGTTCTTTAGATGTATGTTTGAAATTTTATCTAGTCCTGGTGCGGATCTGCCCTTTCTGCAGGCTATTATTTTCCTTATTTGTGTCGGTGTTGTGATTTCTGGTGCTGTTTGTGTCGGTGTGTCTCGGAGATTTTGAACTGTTTGTGTGACATTGTCTTCCTCAAGCTGTTCTGCGGCTGTGAGGTCGATCTGTGGTGTTGTGTTTTGCTCCTCGTATGTGTCCGCAAACAGTTCGGCTTTCGACAAGGCATCAAACACGGTACCCTGGGGTCCTAGCATAGCCCTTTTTGCTGGTCGCTGCTGTCGGATGTTTTTGACCAGTTGCCACTCGTCCTGGGTTTGGAGGCAGAATGTCTCCATCCTGTCTTCCCAGGTTTCCGCGCGCCATTCTTTTAGCCGCTTTTCGAGTTCACGAGACAGCCTGTTCATTTCTCTCCGCTCCCGCGGGTCCCTGCTTCTTTGCCACAGTTTTCTGTGTCTGTTTTTCTGGCATCGGAGCTCCCGCAGTAGCGGAGGGAGTTCTGTCTCGTGTCTATCCGGTAGTACTGTGGTTGTTCTGGTCTGTTTGATGGCTTTTTGTATTGCCGATGTAAGGTAGTCGACAGCACCGTCCAGCTTTTCCTCTGACGACAGGTCCAGTGTTGGGTCTATTGTGTCTGTGAGGACCCTGCGATAACGTTCCCAGTTTATGTTTATTACTTTTCTTGGGATGTCCGGGATAGAATTCATCCTGCGGAGCTTCACAAGAACCGGATTATGGTCAGACGTTAGGTCCTGGATCGCATCTAGCGTGACGTCGTCTCCAATATTTTTCGTCAGCAGTACGTCCAGGACGTCCGGTCTGTGACCAGCTATGACTGGGATGTGTGTCGCGTCGTCTGGGCCGCGGACGATGTAGTGGTACGCGTCCTCCAATTGCAGGAGTTTTGTTCCTTTCGGGTTCGTTGTGCGGGAATTCCACGCTGGATTTTTAGCGTTTAGGTCCCCGCCCAACGCCACCCTTTGGTGCCTGTCGAAGATCACTCTGAGGTCCTCTTCCAGTAACTGGCGGTTTGGGGCTAGGTATGCTGCCCCCACCGTCAATTTCCCTCTGTCCGTGTATATTGTGACCAGAGTGACCTCGATGTCCTGCACCGGAGGCGCGTCCACCACATCGTGCGGAATTTTCCGTTTCAGGAACACGGCCGTACCGCCTCCTCTTTGATTTTGTCTGTCGGTGCGGTAACCCGTCATGTTCCGCAGTTTAAAGGTATCGCAGGGCCGGAGGTGTGTTTCGGAGACTAACAGGACGTCCACATTATGGTCCGATATGAACGTCTGTAGCTCCGTCTTTTTGTTTTTAATGCCGTTTGCATTCCAGATGCAAAGTGTTGTGTCAGTGTTTTGTCTGCCTCGTTGCGCCATCTTTACATGAACGCACTAAGCAGACCCTGTAGTATTATTTGTGTCTTTTCCGTCTTGTCCGATGCTTGACGGAGCGCGTTTGCCGTGTGTAATATTGTTGTGACTATGTTTGAGTCCTGCTCGAGGGAACGGATCGTGTTTATGATCACCCATAGGGCGTCCACGAGCAGTCCTTTCTCACTTGTGTGTGGTGTGGCCGTGGTTTCCTGTTTGTTTTGTGTTGTCTCATTTTGTGTCTGCGTTTGTTTTGTCGTGTTTGTTTGGTTGTGCTTTGGTGTTGTGTCGGTCGTTGGTGGTGTCAGTACCTCTCTGAAGGAGCGGCGGCGAGGTGTTGGCGTGTTCTTGTCTGTGCCTGCCGCCTCCGCGTGTGCGGCAATGTCCGGATGGACCTGTCGTCGCGCAGGGAGAGGTGGAAACTGTGGTCTTGTTTGTCGTGAGCGTGGGGGGCGTGCGCCCTCTGTTGGGTTTGTATCTGGTCTGTCTGCTCTGCGTGTCGTTCTTTCGGTTTCGTCATTTGTCACCTGGTGCATTGTTTCCCCTGGAGTGGGGACTCTTGCTGGGAGGTCGTTTCTGTTTGTTTGGCCTTGTCTTGTGTGTGGTGTGTTTCCTAACTCCTGGTTGGGGTCAGTTCTCGTCTGTCTTTCGCCGTTATTTTTGTTTTGTCGGGGTTGTTTGTTTTTCGAGGGCGCACGCTGTTTGTGTTGTCCCTCTGTCGGCTGTCTGGGACGGTGTATGTACTTTTGGTGTTCCGGGCAGCCTTTCCAAGATGCTGGATGGTCTCCGGAGCACAATACACATTTTGGCGGCTCGCTCTCAGGTTTCCGGCAGTCCTTTGTGGCGTGGAGGCCCGCGCACTTTACGCACCTCGCCGGCATGTTGCAATAGTTTGCCGTGTGCGTTAGGCGCTGGCAGCGGTGACACTGCGCGCGACCTTCCTTGGGACGGTAGGTTTCTACCGTCACCTTTGTGTGGAGGATATACCGCACTTCGTATATCCTCTCACCGCCCGAGCCCCTGGGGAGGGAGACTTTGTACGTTGGCTCACGGATGAGCCTTCGTGAATTTCGTGCTCGTTTTTTGAACTGGTGCACGTATGTAGGGCTGAACCCTATCTCTACAAGGGCCTCTCGTAATTCCTCCTCTAGGACTTGGGCTGGTAGGCCGTGGAAGACCACGTGCAAATCCTTTTTCTCGGGCGGTTGGTGATTAAAGTGCGGTACCTCCCTTTCTCTTAGAAAGGCTGCCGCGGCATAGTAATCGCTTAGGGACTCGAAGTAGTACTTGACCGAGTCACCCCGGAAGATGGCCTTTAAGGGGCCTGATATCTTGCTCTTTATATCTTTGTTTAGTTTGGTGTACCCCTCTAATTGGTACACCACTATTGGAGGTACATTCCTCGGATTTGTCTCGTCCTCTCCGCTGACGGTGGGCTGTTGTCGACCCGCGACGGCGGGAGTCGAGTTGTCGTCGTGTGATGTAGAGGTGCAAGGTGCAGGTGTATCCCCTGGTGGTGCTTGTTGTGGTGGCGGTGGTGGGTTGACGTCTGGAGAGACGGTTTTCTCGCCTTCTTCATCCGAGTCCCCTAGGGCCTCAAATCGGTTGGGACTCTCGAAATTGTGTGGAATTCTTGTGGGTATTTGTGATTTTCTCTTCCCTGCCCCTTGCTGTTGTCGTGGGGTGGAGTTTTCTGGTGTGTTTGTCGCCGTCGGTCTGTTCGCAGATGCGGAAGTCGACGCGACGCGGTTGGTTGGGCTTTTGTGCGTGGGTTTCGTGGTGCCGACGCGGGTGCCCGTTGTGTTCTTTTGTGTCGCGGACAGAGCGCGGTTTTGGCGGCTCTGTCGGGTTGTGAAGTATTTGACGCTCGCCGGTTTGGCGAGTTTCTTTTTTGACATTTCTTTCGCTAATATCTCACTCTCCTTCTCTCGTCCCCGCTGTTCATCGGGAGAGAGGAGTCGTGTTGTTGTGTCATTTGGCACGGTCGTGCCGTCTGTTTGGGACTTTTCCCCGTCTGGTGATGTGTTTTTTGCCAGTTTTGTATGGGGACCTATTTTCCCCATATTCTGGCTGGTGGAGGTGGTTGTTGGTATACCTCACGGGGAGGGCATTTTCTCCTGTGGTTGGGATATTGTGGGAGATTACTTCTCTATTCCCGACTTTCACTTTGCCCTAATTTATTAAGCCTGTCCTGGCAAAGCGCGGGCTTGTCCCGCCGCAGCAGGGGCCCTGACCTTGCAGCGTTCCCTATGCTATCAGGTCCCTACTATTCCGGCTTTCCAGAATATCTCGCCTATCTTTTTCGACCTGACTGGACACGAACAATTTTGCCTCTTCTCACGGCGTCCCCGGCGGAGTAGGCGGCGGCTGAGAGCGCCCCCAGCTGCTGCGTGGCGGAGCGGCGCGGCGTGCGGACGACCTCACGCTACGGCGGCTCGGCCGCGAGTGCGCCGCGCCGCCAGGCCCAGCCAGTGTCGCGGGCGGGCGCGGACGGCCGAGAGAGCGGCCGCCACTCTGCGCGCCGCCGCGCCGCGCCTCCCGCGCTTGCTACCGCCCAACGTCCGACAGCCTGTGCGGACCAGCCCCAAACCTGCGCCGCAACCACCCGCGCCATTCAAACCACCGAGGATGGGGCTACACACGGCCACACCACAGTCGCCAACCAGTCGCCA
Organism: Schistocerca nitens; assembly: GCF_023898315.1. Lineage (NCBI taxonomy): Eukaryota > Metazoa > Arthropoda > Insecta > Orthoptera > Acrididae > Schistocerca > Schistocerca nitens. The sequence continues at coordinate 96,198 of NW_026046045.1, forward strand.
CGGCAGCGCCGCAAACCACGGCCAAACTGCAGCTACCGCGCGCCACAGCCTGGCTCGGCCCGCCGAGAATCGCCGCCCCCGCCCAAATGCCGCCCCCACAGCCCCAGCCGACGACCCGCCACAATGGCCAAACCTTCGGCAAAACTGGCGCACCGTCGCCGCGCCAGCCCGGCCAGCGCGGCCGCCGCCACAGCCACACAAGCGGAGGCGTGCGGCGATGACGGCCGTGCAAACGCACCTCCGCCGCCCCATCGCCCTCCCACCGTTTCCCGATCGGCCCGCGGCCGTCGGGCCACCTCGCCCGCCAACATTCGCGCCCGTTTCCCACAAAATTGCCCGCCGCAAAACAAAAACGAGCGCCGCCTGCGCAACATGGGCACCGGCCAACCGAGGCGCCGCCGCCCCTCGCCGCTTTAAGCGAGGGTGGCTAACCGCCATCCGCAACTACAGACGCACCGAATCTGCCTTCAAAAGCACACACCGACAGCCGACCTCTAACATTTAGACTCCGCAAGCCACCCAACGGTGTGTGGCGGAGGGCACTTCACGTGCCAATGTCATTTACCTCCCTTTGCTGTTCCAGTCGCGTATGGTTCGCGGGACGAACCGACAGTCTGCAAAAAAAAAAAAAAAAAAAAAAAAAAAAAAAAAAAAAAAAAAAAACGCCTCCGTGCGCGCTCGAATCTCTCTAACCACATCCATTCGTGATCTCCTCGGGAGGTATACGCAATATATTCGATACCCCATCCAGAAACGCAATATCTCGAAACCTGGCGAGCAAGCTACACCGCGATGCAGAGCGCCTCTATTGCAGAGTCTGCCGCTTGGGTTTGTTAAACATCTCCGTAACGCTATCACGGTTACCAAATGACCCTGCGACGAAACGTTGGATCGTCTCCGTCGCCTCCGTCAACGCGACCTGGTACGGATCCCACACTGATGGGCAACACGCACGTATAGGTCGAACGAACGGGTGTTTTGTAAGCCACCTCCTCCTTTGTTGATGGACGACATTTGCTACGCATTCTCCCAATAAATCGCAACCTGGTACCCGCCTTACCAACAATTACTTTTGTTTGTTTTTTTTTTTGTTTTTTTTTTTTAATATGATGATCATCCCACTCCCAATCACTCCGCACGCATACTCCCAGATATTTTACAGACGTAACTGCTACCAGTGTTTGTCCCGCTATCATATAATCAATCATACAATAAAGGGTCCGTCTTTCTATATTATTCGCAATACATGTTAAGGGACAGTTGCCACTCCCTGCACCACGTGCCTATCCGCTGCAGATCGTCCTGCATTTTTCGCTGCAACTTCTCTGTATACTACAGCATCATCCGCGAAAAGACGCATGCAACGTCCGACACTATCTACTAGGTCATTTATATACATTGTGTGTGAAGAGCAATGGGTCCCATAACACTCCCCTGTGGCACGCCAGAGGTTACTTTAACGTCTGTAGACGTCTCTCCATTGATAACACAACATGCTGTGTTCTGTTTGCTACAATCTCTTCAGTCCAGCCACACACACTTGGTCCGACATTCTGCAGACACTTACTTTGTTTATCAGGCGACAGTGCGGAACTGTATCGAACGCCCTCCTTCCGGATGTCAACCAAAATGGCATCTACCTGGGAGCCTGTATCTAATATTTTCTGGGTCCCATGAACAAATAAAGCGCGTTGGGTCTCACACGATCGCTGTTTCCGGAATCCATGTTGATTCCTACATAGTAGACACTGGGTTTCCAAAAAACGACATGCTACTACTCGAGCATAAAACATGTTCTCACATTCTACAACCGATCGACGTCACAGATATAGGGCCTATAGTTTTGCGCATCTGCTCGACGACCCTTCTTCAAGCCCGGGACTGCCTGTGCTCTTTTCCAATCATTTGGAACCCTCCGTTCCTCTAGAGACTTGCGGTACACGGCTGTTAGGAGGTTCTGTCGCGTACTCTGTGTAGGTAGAATCGAATTGGTATCCCGTCAGGTCCAGTGGACTTTCCTCTGTTGAGTGATTCCAGTTGCTTTTCTATTCCTCCTTGGACACTTATTTCGATGTCAGCCATTTTTTCGTTTGTGCGAGAAGGAACTGCAGTGCGGTCGTCCTCCGTGAAACAGCTTTGGAAACAGGTGTTTAGTATTTCACAGCTTTACGCGTGTCATCCTCTGTTTCAATGCCATCATCATCCCGGAGTGTCTGGATATGCCGTTTCGAGCCGCTTACTACTGATTCAACGTACGACCACAACGTCCTAGGATTTGATTTGATTTCCTGTCACGTCGGTACATGGAATTTTACTTTCGCATTCACCGGACGCTTCACGCATAGCCCTCCTTACGCTAACTTTGGACATCGTTTAGCGTCTGTTTGTCTGAGAGGTTTTGGCTGCGTTTCAACTTTGAGTGAAGCTCTCCTTGCTTTCGCTATAGTTTCCTAAACTTTGGTTGTTGTACCGCGGTGGGTTTTTCCCATCCCTCACAGTTTTACTCGGCACGTACCTGTCTAAGACGCGTTTTACGATTGCCTTGCACTTTCTCCATAAACACTCAACATTGTCAGTGTCGGAGCAGACATTTGCGTTTTCATCTGTCTGCTAGTCTCAAATCTGCCTTCTATTACTCTTGCTAAACAGATAAACCTTCCTCCCTTTTTTGTGTATATTCCTATTAACGTCCATATTCAGCGATGCTGCAACGGCCTCTTGATCACTGGGTCCCTGTTCTGCACATACAGAGTCGACAAGTTCGGGGTCTGTTTGTCATCGGTAGGTCCACGATGTTATCTCCACGAGTCGGTTCTCTCTCTGTTTAATTGCTCGCGGTAATTTTCGTTCGGATGGTGCACTCGGTATACTGTCACTCGATGCTCTGTCCCTACCACCCGTCCTGAACATCTGGCACATTGAAATCTCCACCTAAGACTGTAACACGCTGAGGAAAGGAAAATGTATGTCCACATTTTCTCTCACTTGTTCGGCCACTAATGCTGCTGAGTCGCGAGGTCGGTAAAAGGAGCCAATTATCAACCTAGCTCGGCTGTTGAGTGTACCCTCCACCCACAATAGTTCACAGGAACCGTCCACCACTTCTACTTCACTACACAGGATAAACTACTACTAACAGCGACGAACCACTCCACCACCGGTTGCATGCACGCTATCCTTTCTAAAGCACCGTCTGTACCTATAACGATTGCAGCTTCGGCGCTTTCTATCAGCGCTTGACGTTCCGGTACTTTACCAACGCAGAGCTTCGACAGTTGACAATTACAATACCGATTGCCGCTTGGGTCCCCGCATGTCCTGACCTTGCCCCGCGCCCGTTGCCCTTTCCGTACTTGCCCAAGGGCCATCCAACCTAAACAGAACCGCCCAGCCCACGCCACACAACCCCTGCTACCCGTGTAGCCGCTTGTTGCGTATAGTGGACTCCACCTAAGACTATATAACATAACATGCCCTAAGGCATTCGCGGTGTACACCACCCTAAGGTGAGGTTAGGTTAGGTTAGGTGGACGTGGGTTAGGTTAAGGGTTACAGTTAGGTTAAGCGTCAAAGTTAGGTTAAGCGTTCGGACGTGAGGCGTCAGGTGGCCGCACCTACCTTTACGGCCGGACATCTTAGGTTAGAGGTTAGGTTAGGTTAAGGCGCCGAGAGGTCCGCGGTCAGGTTACGTTCACCTTCGGGCGCCACACGTAGGTTTCAAAGGTGTGTCGGTCGGTCGTCGGCAAGCCGCAAAAACTACAGACGACGTCGACCAAACCGCCGCACGACCGAGCAGGAGGCAGATATAAAACACACACACACACACAAAAACAAAATTAAACACCACCCACCGGCCAAAGGGCACCAACAACCACAAACCCGAGCACCACGTCGACCAGAGGCAACCCGCCGCTCACGCGACATGGCTGGCAACTAAGGGGCAAACGGCAACGGCGCTTTCCGCACCGGGCCGGATGCACGTACGACAACACCGCTACCCGTACGCAGGCCTCCCATTGCACACAGCCGCTCTGTGTTTGAACATCATCAATGGCGCGCCCGCGGCTCGTCGCGGGCGCAGCCATAACGCCGCCACTTTTGCACCAACACATTCACGCACCGCAAAACAGCTCGCCGACACAGCACAGCCGACAAACAAAAACAACCCGCGAGACGGGGGCGACAACGACAACGATGACAACAACAACAGCAGCAAACAACTCGCACCAAGCGTCCAACAGGTAACAAACGGACAAGCACAGCCTCTGCTAACGGCCACGACGCCAGCGGCACACTGCTCCTTTCCCGCCACACTCGATTTCACAACGCACGCACGCGACCCCGTCAACGACACGACACGACACACGACGGGCTCCCTTCCCGCAACCTACACCTTTCCGCCACTACGCACAGCTCCACCCGACGCGCCCGTCGCAACGACACTACTGCACGCACTATCCACCCGCCTCCTCCTCTCCCCCCCCTTCCCGTACACAACAACACAGCCAAAAACAACACTCACGACCCAAACATACTAACGACATGGCACGTGCATCGGCGCACACCCCAACCAGTCACCGTCGACAACCACACGCAAGGCACGAAACCGGCGTCCTTCCACGTTGCCATCAAAGCTGCACAAACAACCACAGGAGGAACCACCAACAACGGCCCGCCCGCCCGCCCGCCCGCCCCAATATTCTCCCACCCTCACCTCACGCCGCAACCACCAAACGCACATTCCCGCTCGCTACCACACACCTCTCGGCAGCCGCTTCGCAAACACATGACGTGACGTGACATCATCACATCACGGGCTACGCACGCACACCGACCCACTTTCCTGCCCTTCGCCCTCTTCTTTCCGACGCCTGCCTTCGGCCGAGCACACGTACGTGGGTGGCACAACGCCCAACACAGTCACACACAGTCGACAGGCGCACGCCCAGGCACGCAACGACGCAGCGCAGCAAAGGCGCCCGCAACACATACCTCCTCTCTCTTCTCGCCGCCGCCGCCGACCGACCGCCCGCCCGCCAGCCAGCCAGCCAGCCAGCCAGCCAGCCACTCGCAATGTGCACTGCCAACCAGCCACACGTCCACCGCGCCGCCTCCGACCACCCGCCAGGGGGCGCTCACGTCCGCGACAACAGCGCGGCCCGCCGCCGGGCGGGCCCAGCCGAACCCAGCCCAGCCGGCGCGCGCTGCTCTGCACTCGGCGCGCCGCACATCCTGCTGCAGACCGGGCTCGTCTCTCTGTACGCGTCTGCCCGCATCTCGTCTTCCTGCGCATCAACACAACGAGGCCGCGTGAGCAAACCCCCCCGTCACAACGCCACATCACACACTGCCTCGTCTACCGCCGAAATGCACTCACCAGCCATCCGCTTCGTCTTCGTCTTGTTTACTCGTTGTTGTTGCAGCGGCGCACACAGCCCCGGCCGGCCGCATCCGAGGGTGGCCCGCCGCCAGCGTCTCCTCCTTGGGCACAGGTGCGGTGCCGTGCCGTGGCCGCCCATCCATCCAACCGCACTCATTTGCTGGCCGCCTCTGCTGCAGAAGAAGACAAAAAACGAAACGTACAAACATACACGCACCCACAGCGTGGCCACACACGGACGGGACCGACAGGCTCCAAGGCGACCAAAGGATAAAAACAAAATAAAAAAACAAAAAGACGCAAGCAAGCAACAAGCACAGGCTGTCGCCTCGCGCCTCTGTCCTTCCGCCCCCGCCCTTCTCTCCCACCACATGCCCACAAACACCACCGCCTCCCCCTCCCCGCACCTCCACATTCGCCCCCTCCATTTGTTCCTTTCTCGCTCTTCCCTTCTGTGTGTCTGCGTGCGTGCGCGGGCGGCGCCTCTCAACATCCGCCGGCCGTCCGTCCCGTTTTCGCCGTACCACACACGCCACCGCCTCCTCCCCGTCCACCACCGCCGCCCCTGTCCGCCCCGCACAACACCATACACCGCTGCTTGTCCTGGCCGTTGCCACCAAAGGCGCCAGCCGCAAACCGCGCCAACGCCGCAGCGCGCGTGCGTCCTTCCTTCTTGCTTCCTTCTCCGTGCCGACGCGGCCTCTATTCCCGCACCCATTCGGCCGACGACACAGCCGTTGGGCTCCGCACTGCGCGTACCGGCGTTACGCACGCACACCCACCCCCCTCGCGAACGCACGACTCATTGTCTTTGTTGTTTCTCCTCTTTCTTAACGTCTTTGTTTGTTTTGTTTTTTGTTTTTTGTTTTTTTTTTCGTTTTTCCCCACCGCCACATGTGACACAATGCCTCCCTCCACCTTTCGTTCGTGGTTGCTTGCTTTGTTTCTCTTTCTCATTGGTACACGTCCGACGCGCTCCATTTCCACCACACCACGGCCATCAGCCTCCTCAACGGGCAGGCGCAGTGTGCCATTCTCCGGCGCACAAGCACACCGCGCGGTACTGGCGCGGCTCGCTCTCCTCGCCCCCACGCCACGCCACGCCACGCCACCGGTGCGCAGCAGCACATGTGATGTCTCGCAACACGACACGCGGTGCGCACACCCCGACCACGCGGCTCTAAAGGCATGGCACCGGCGACATGCGCCGCCCCAGCCACGCATCCGTCGTCTCACGTTGTTCACTGCCAGCCGCGTCGGAGGCTACAACCGCAACCACCACAACAACGGTCCCCCTCCCGGCAACACATTTGTTGCACAAACAAACACAACCGCCGAGCGCAGCGCGAACCACCCACACGCGCCCTCCGCGTCTCCTTTCTCCTTTCGCCCCCTCCCATCTCCCGAATATGCCAGCAGCGCAGCGTTACGCGTGCCCCTCACCCGTCCACACTACCGCGAAACGAACACGCCTTCCGGGCCACGCAAGGGCACGCCCACCACCAAATACTGCCGTATTCACGGACGCAGTTCGCAACACGCAACGCACTCTCCACCTACCTTCTTTCTCTCGTCCCTTCTCTTTACAAACAAAACAAACACACAAACCAACCACGGCTAACACACTTTTTCGCGACACCTTTGACTGCGTTATCTCGACCGTGACGGCAGCTATCGACCATCCATTCCCCACTACACACACACACACACACACACACACACACACACACACACACACACATCATTCGCTACACCGCACACGAAACGGCAAGGGCAAGGCACTCTCTCATAGATTCTTCCTCCGAGCCATATCGGGCGAACGTTGCATCCGGGAAGGCAATGCAATTCAGCCGTCACCACGGCCGACACTTGCAGCCGCGCCGTAAACGCATGTCAGTGCGGCTGCAATGCACGGGAACGTTCCGTTGCTCTAGACAGCGCCTCTCCGTTTTTCCCCTGTCTCGTTTTCCGGTGATTGCTTCTCCTTCTTCTTTTTCTTCGTTTCGTTTCGTTTTATTATTTTCGTTCCCCTCCTCCACCATTGTTTCCGTCCCCACAGTTTTTTTTTTTGGCTCATTCCACACGTTCTGCCCAGACAAGACATGACATCCGACCGATCACAGTCAGCCTTTCGTCACCGTTCGCAGCGCCGACGGTGCCACAGTGAGACGGGTGTTCAGACCGACACGTTGCCATGATGCCCATAGACAGCTACTCAGGGCCGCCGGATCGGATCACATCACATCACCGACAAACCGGCCATTTCACCGGGGGACACAGACAACCGCGTGTACGCCCATAACAACAAACAACGGCCGTCGTCGTCTACCGTCACTGAACCGAACACACGTGCACCTTGAATGACGACACCGGCGTGCGTGCGCACAACAATCAATCATTCAAATCAACTGCAGAAACGGCTATCAAAATCAAGGGCCAAATAAATGGGTACACCACCGTGCGTGTCGCCTACCCCACCCGCCCGTACAATTCTTGCGTCTTCTTAATGACTAGTAAAGACACGTCCATTTTTTTTTTTTAAAACGTCACCAACACACCTCCACGCCGTACAGCAAAGGGAATAGTAAGACGGCAACACAACATTTCACCCTCGCCATCATGTATGTATGATGTGACAACAAACAAACCCGCCGACGGCCCTAACGGTGACATCCAACAGTCGCGAGGGGTTTCAATTGCAGTCACGTGACTAACCGGGCAGACAGAGACAAAGAAAGGAAAGGAATCAGCGACACAGACAACACCTCCTGTCTATGGTGTCGACAAACAAACAACCAACCAACCAACCAACCACGCCAAGACTCGCGAGCACGCATAACCACCACCACCAGCTGCTTCGCAACCAACCAAACCGGGTAGCTATGCGCCGCCTCACACAAACAACAATTCCGCTCTTCCCGCAAAGGCAATTTGGTGGCCCTGAAAAGGGCCGTTTTGCCGCTCTCGCAACGGAGGGGAGCTCCCTAGAGCCTTAACCCCCTCACTTGGAGCTCGTGTACTTGGTCACCGCCTTCGTGCCCTCGCTCACGGCGTGCTTGGCCAGCTCGCCAGGCAGCAAGAGCCGCACAGCCGTCTGGATCTCGCGGGACGTGATGGTCGAGCGCTTGTTGTAGTGCGCCAGGCGAGACGCCTCGGCCGCAATGCGCTCGAAAATGTCGTTCACGAAGCTGTTCATGATGCTCATCGCCTTCGACGAGATGCCCGTGTCGGGGTGCACCTGCTTCAGCACCTTGTAGATGTAGATGGCATAGCTCTCCTTCCTCTTGCGCTTCTTCTTCTTGTCGCCCTTCGAAATGTTCTTCTGCGCCTTGCCAGCCTTCTTGGCGGCCTTCCCGCTAGTCTTGGGCGGCATCTCGAACGTACAACAGCAAGCAGCAAGCGCTCCGCTCTAGTCAGCGTCTCCCCACACAGTGGCACCCGCCGCTACCGCAACACCCCACCTTTACCAGCTCGCCCTGTTGCGGCCGCCGACCAATGGGGCGCGCGCGCAACCGGCCGCCGCACCCGAGCCCATAAAGGGACCCCCACCCTAGTCCCGCCGCCACGCACTCCGCTGCTCGACTCGCTGCGGCTCGCACCGTTACGTTACGTGTTTCAACTAGCCAAACGCCATGTCCGGACGCGGAAAGGGAGGCAAAGTCAAGGGCAAGTCAAAGTCCCGCTCAAGCAGGGCTGGGCTCCAGTTCCCGGTCGGCAGAATCCACCGCCTCCTGCGCAAGGGAAACTACGCCGAGCGCGTCGGCGCCGGGGCGCCCGTCTACCTCGCCGCCGTCATGGAGTACCTCGCGGCTGAGGTGCTCGAGCTGGCCGGAAACGCGGCCCGCGACAACAAGAAGACGCGCATCATCCCGCGCCACCTGCAGCTCGCCATCCGCAACGACGAGGAGCTCAACAAGCTCTTGTCGGGCGTCACCATCGCACAGGGTGGTGTCCTGCCCAACATCCAGGCCGTCCTGCTGCCAAAGAAGACCGAGAAGAAGGCCTAAACAGAGAGCGCGGCGCTGCGCTTGCGTGCTCCCTGCACGCAAACGCGCCTGCCTTTGCCTTGCCGGCTCGGCTCACAACAATCGGCCCTTTTCAGGGCCACCACACAAACCTACGTCCAAAGCAAAGTTTCCGTCGTCCGTGCTCGCCGCACTTTACACAACACGTCCACATACATACATTGCACAGCCAGCGCCGGCGCACGTCCGCCATCTTGTCCACAGCCCGTGTGGCCGAACGCGCACACATTTTGTCGTTTCTCTCTTTTTGTCTTTTTTGTTTCTGCACCCCTCCGCGCACGCACAGAGTCGCGTTCCAAACGACAACGACATCAATACACCGATAATGTGATGATCATTGTTAGCATTATAATGTTTCAATTAAAGGGGCGCGCGTGGCACAGACAAAAAAAAAAAAAAACCAAACAGCTGATCCGATCGATCGATCGATCGATCGATCGATCCGGCCCGCCCGCCTATGCCCACGCCACAAACAAACAACAAACCACGCACACACTGGACTCAGCCGCGCCCATCGCGTCAAACTCAAAAACTAACGCACGCGCAGCAGCAGCAGCAGCAACAACAACAACACGCACAGGCAACACAGACTCTTTCGCACTTTTCAATCTCCGAACAGTGTGGTGGCCCTGAAAAGGGCCGTTTTCGTCTCTCCCACCAAGCACGGGCACGGCACGGCCGCGGGAAGGCCACAACGCAGCACAGCACACCGGCTGGCTGGCTGGCTGGCTGCCTGCCTAACCGCCGAAACCGTACAGGGTGCGCCCCTGCCTCTTCAGGGCGTACACCACGTCCATGGCCGTCACAGTCTTGCGCTTGGCGTGCTCAGTGTACGTCACCGCGTCGCGGATCACGTTCTCCAGGAACACCTTCAGCACTCCGCGGGTCTCCTCGTAGATCAGACCAGAGATGCGCTTCACGCCGCCCCTGCGAGCCAGGCGGCGGATGGCGGGCTTCGTGATGCCCTGGATGTTGTCGCGCAACACCTTGCGGTGCCGCTTGGCGCCACCCTTGCCCAGCCCCTTTCCTCCCTTGCCGCGGCCTGTCATTCTTCTTCCTTCCTCCTCCTCAAAGCAAGCAAGCGAAAAAACACAAGCGCCAGCTCCTCACCCGGCGCTAGCGAGTCGGCTACGGTGCGAGCTCTTAAAAAAAAAAAAAGGATGGGGCCCCTCCACGCCCGCACCAACGTGGTGACCAACACAAAAGTTTTACTGTCACCTCCGTAAGCATGTTAGTTTTGAATCAGGCGTCACAGGATGCAGGCTGTGATGTTATCCATGCGTCTGGGTAAGACTACTCATTAACATGGTCCATCAGGAGATAGTAGTGGTCGAAAACGATCGAAGGGTAGCGGTTTTAAGAGCAGAGGAAAAAAAGTGCCAAGGCCAGCGCCAAGGGAAAAAAACCTCTGCGACAGTAGGACGGGTGGTAAGGGCAGTAGCGGCTTGCTAGCTGCGACAGAGCATGCAAGGTGAGGGGGGTTAGCGTGAGGTATCGTGCAACGTTACCTATGTACTGCGTGGTTGTCAGCTGGGGCAGTCCGGTGCTGCGGCTGGGCTCGCTTGTAGTCTCCTGGGCCGGCCGCAGTGGCTTACTCCCTGTAACATAGAAATTCGGCGCGGCAGGGCGGCGACGCTTCTGCGATGAAGACTGGCCTATTGGCTCCTCGACCCCTTGCAGTCGGCGTCGCCAGCGGCTCCTCTGCGGCGGCGGTTGTCTTCTTCTTCTTTGCGCCTCTCACCCGCGCTGCTGCTGGAACAAGAGCTGGGATAGGCGCGCGAACGTCCTTCTGCGAGGTCGCAGGAGTGTTCGCAGGTACGACTGCGCTGAGGCCTTGGGCGAAAACTGCTCGCAGTTGCCTCAAGGCCTCATCCTTCTCTGCAGCCACGGCGGCTGCGAAGGCAGCCCTCTCCGCCGCCATGACGGCTTTGAGGGCTGCTGTGGCCTCCTTCACGGCGGTGCCGAGTTCGAGGTCACATCTCTTCGCAGGAAGGCGAGCTGCGTCCTGGCTGCTCGTTTCCGAGCGGCCGTCCCTGCCCCTGGCAGGTGGATCTGCTGCTGCGCCGTCCCTCAGCTGCGCCGGGCTGTTCTGCGCCCTACGCCGTTTCCGGCGTCGTCTTCTCTTCTGCTGCTGCGTCGGTGCGGCCGCGGCCGCTTCGTCGCCCCCGGCACGGCTGCGGCTTGAAAAAGCCGAACAGCCGCGCCAACTGGCGACGTGCGGGCCGCCACACCGGACACAAGTCGGCAGAGCGTTGCTGCCGCGGTCGCAGGCGCGGCTGTCGTGCTCACCTGAGCACTTGACGCACCGCGCCGCGTTGCGGCAATACTTCGCAACATGGCCCTCGCCCTGGCACCTGAAGCACTGGGGCTGAGGATCCATGGCGGTCGGGAGAGCCTCTGTCGTAACCGGGAAGCCCAGCAACTTCCGCAAGTCGAAGATGTCACTCCCGCCGTCGACCGTTTGCACGGTCACGGCATAGAGCGGCGCCCTCTTCCTGTTGGTTCGGTTGTGCAACCTTGCGGCTACACTACCAAACCCGGCTCGCAGCAGCCCTTCCCGGACCGCTGCCTCATCACAGCACCAAGGCAACCCCCTGAGGAGTGCCTTAGTCGTCTTCACCCTTCCTACGGAAGGTGCCTTCTCTCGCGCCGGCGGCGCGTCGACGATGTGGTCGGCCACTGCGACCTTGATCGCCCTGTGGTCGGCCACGTTTGCGGCTCGAACGCAGATCAGCGAGTCTGTATCGACAGACTCGTAGACCACCTCGCTCCGAGCGCAGCTCGTCATGGTGTCGAACAGCGCTGTCCACCCGCCTTTGCACTTGACGTACAAAGGGGGGACAGGCCGCGACTCGTCTTCTCTGGAGTTCCTTGCACGGTCGGCAGACTCAGTGAGTTGCACAACCGAAGGACCCATCGTAGCGGCAGGTTTCCTCTGCGTACGCTTCTTTCCCATGCTGCGAGGCGCGGAACACGACAATTTGCACGCGTTGTCAAAACAACGCACGACAATTTGCTCTCCGCAGCGCCCACAGCACAGAAAACCTCTTCTAGGCGCGCTCGCCGCGGATGCGGCGCGCGAGCTGGATGTCCTTGGGCATGATGGTGACGCGCTTGGCGTGGATTGCGCACAGGTTGGTGTCTTCGAAGAGGCCGACGAGGTAGGCCTCGCTGGCCTCCTGCAGGGCCATGACTGCGGAGCTCTGGAAGCGCAGGTCGGTCTTGAAGTCCTGGGCGATCTCGCGCACTAGGCGCTGGAACGGCAGCTTGCGGATGAGCAGCTCTGTGCTCTTCTGGTAGCGCCTGATTTCCCGCAGGGCGACGGTGCCCGGCCTGTAGCGGTGGGGCTTCTTGACGCCGCCGGTGGCGGGCGCGCTCTTCCTCGCCGCCTTGGTGGCGAGCTGTTTGCGCGGCGCCTTTCCGCCGGTGGACTTGCGGGCCGTTTGCTTTGTGCGGGCCATAGCGGAAGAGCGGCGTGGAGGTGCGTGCGGTACACGAAGCGTCCGGTGCTGCCTTGACAACGGGCCCGCGCGGCCCCGCGCCGCGCTTATATGCCCTCGGTGCGCGTGGTGGGGGGAGGGCGGGCCAGAGTCTATATAGGGGGGTGCGAGCTCTCTGCCGCCGCCCCCCTATATAGACTCTGGCCCGCCCTCCCCCCACCACGCGCACCGAGGGCATATAAGCGCGGCGCGGGGCCGCGCGGGCCCGTTGTCAAGGCAGCACCGGACGCTTCGTGTACCGCACGCACCTCCACGCCGCTCTTCCGCTATGGCCCGCACAAAGCAAACGGCCCGCAAGTCCACCGGCGGAAAGGCGCCGCGCAAACAGCTCGCCACCAAGGCGGCGAGGAAGAGCGCGCCCGCCACCGGCGGCGTCAAGAAGCCCCACCGCTACAGGCCGGGCACCGTCGCCCTGCGGGAAATCAGGCGCTACCAGAAGAGCACAGAGCTGCTCATCCGCAAGCTGCCGTTCCAGCGCCTAGTGCGCGAGATCGCCCAGGACTTCAAGACCGACCTGCGCTTCCAGAGCTCCGCAGTCATGGCCCTGCAGGAGGCCAGCGAGGCCTACCTCGTCGGCCTCTTCGAAGACACCAACCTGTGCGCAATCCACGCCAAGCGCGTCACCATCATGCCCAAGGACATCCAGCTCGCGCGCCGCATCCGCGGCGAGCGCGCCTAGAAACCGCGCCGCGCACGCGCGCCCGCCCAACAAAAACGGCCCTTTTCAGGGCCACTAACATCTCTCCGTCGCGAGCAAAACTTTTGTCGGTCTTGCCGCCCCGCAAAACAACAACAACCAATTCCCCTCCCGTCCACAGCCGCTCTCGCCAACAATCGACGTCACTCCCATCCCTCACAATACACACACACAACAGCCGGACGACGTCACCACACACCACGGGTGGCTGGCCGCCGCCGTCTCCGAGGCGCGCGCACGCTACGCTACACTACAACGTCAACGCCACCGCGCCTTCCCAATTCCCGCCGGCCACTTCCACGTCTCACGTCCCCCCGCCGCTTTGAGAGAGAGAGACACAACACACACACACAAAAGACACGACATCCGCAAAGCAAGCAAACACACAAACAAACTAGAGTCTCCAGAAACATACATGAGCAACCAAACGTCGGCCGCCGCAAAAAAAACAACTACAACAAAAACAAATAAAATAAAATAAAAAGACCAACAAACGGCCACAACCGCTCCGCTACCGCGCGCCGCCGCCTACCGCCACCGGCACCACAATCCAACCACCACGGCACGCAAACAGTACCCACAAGGGTCTCACACACAACCAACCACACCGGCGCATGCACGACAATCAACGCCTTCCCGACGTCCTTTGATGGCCCTGAGAAGGGCCGTTTTGGGCCGCGCGACAGCCGCAGCCGTGCCATCGCGCGCCACTAAGACGACGCGGGGGAGGGCGGTGGGGGACGACGGCGTCAAGCGCCAACCCCTCTCCCTTGCCTTTCTTTAACTTTACTACTTTACTTCTTCTTCTTGGGCGACGCCTTCGCCTTAGACGGCGTCGTCGCCTTCTTCGGGCGCGGCGCCTTCGGCTTCTTCGTCGGAACCTTGGCGGCCTTCTTCGCCTTCGACGGCGACTTGGCCTTGGCCGGCTTGGCCGCAGCCGCCTTCTTCGCACCCGCGGGAGCCGCCGACGCCGCAGACGCCTTCTTGGCGGCGCCCGCCTTCCGACCGGTCGCCGCCTTCACGCCACCAGCCTTCTTTGCGCCGGCCGCGCGGCCGCCCTTCTTCTCCTTGCTGGCCGGAGCGGCGCGCTTCTTCTTCGCACCGCCGGCACGAGCCTTGCCGCCCTCGGCCGCCCCGCCGCCGGCGCCGGCAAGCTTGAAAGAGCCGGACGCGCCCTTCCCCTTCGTCTGCACCAGCTCGCCAGCCACGACGGCCGACTTGAGGTACTTCTTGATAAAGGGCGCCAGCTTCTCCGCGTCCAGCTTGTAGTGCGCGGCAATGTACTTCTTGATCGCCTGCAGCGACGAGCCGCCGCGCTCCTTCAGACTCTTGATGGCGGCCGTCACCATCTCAGAGGTGCGCGGGTGCGCAGGCTTGGCGCGCGGCTTCTTCGCAGACGCCGCAGACTTGGCCTTCTTCGTCGTGCCGGTGGCGGCGGGTGCCGCAGCAGTCTCGTTCGTAGCCGCCTGATCTGCCATTATTTCGACGGACGACGCGCGTACACACAACAACAGAACAGCGAGAGAGAGCGGCAAGGCGGCAAGCACGGCAGAGAATAGCCGCCGCGCCGCCAGGCCCAGCCAGTGTCGCGGGCGGGCGCGGACGGCCGAGAGAGCGGCCGCCACTCTGCGCGCCGCCGCGCCGCGCCTCCCGCGCTTGCTACCGCCCAACGTCCGACAGCCTGTGCGGACCAGCCCCAAACCTGCGCCGCAACCACCCGCGCCATTCAAACCACCGAGGATGGGGCTACACACGGCCACACCACAGTCGCCAACCAGTCGCCACGGCAGCGCCGCAAACCACGGCCAAACTGCAGCTACCGCGCGCCACAGCCTGGCTCGGCCCGCCGAGAATCGCCGCCCCCGCCCAAATGCCGCCCCCACAGCCCCAGCCGACGACCCGCCACAATGGCCAAACCTTCGGCAAAACTGGCGCACCGTCGCCGCGCCAGCCCGGCCAGCGCGGCCGCCGCCACAGCCACACAAGCGGAGGCGTGCGGCGATGACGGCCGTGCAAACGCACCTCCGCCGCCCCATCGCCCTCCCACCGTTTCCCGATCGGCCCGCGGCCGTCGGGCCACCTCGCCCGCCAACATTCGCGCCCGTTTCCCACAAAATTGCCCGCCGCAAAACAAAAACGAGCGCCGCCTGCGCAACATGGGCACCGGCCAACCGAGGCGCCGCCGCCCCTCGCCGCTTTAAGCGAGGGTGGCTAACCGCCATCCGCAACTACAGACGCACCGAATCTGCCTTCAAAAGCACACACCGACAGCCGACCTCTAACATTTAGACTCCGCAAGCCACCCAACGGTGTGTGGCGGAGGGCACTTCACGTGCCAATGTCATTTACCTCCCTTTGCTGTTCCAGTCGCGTATGGTTCGCGGGACGAACCGACAGTCTGCAAAAAAAACGCCTCCGTGCGCGCTCGAATCTCTCTAACCACATCCATTCGTGATCTCCTCGGGAGGTATACGCAATATATTCGATACCCCATCCAGAAACGCAATATCTCGAAACCTGGCGAGCAAGCTACACCGCGATGCAGAGCGCCTCTATTGCAGAGTCTGCCGCTTGGGTTTGTTAAACATCTCCGTAACGCTATCACGGTTACCAAATGACCCTGCGACGAAACGTTGGATCGTCTCCGTCGCCTCCGTCAACGCGACCTGGTACGGATCCCACACTGATGGGCAACACGCACGTATAGGTCGAACGAACGGGTGTTTTGTAAGCCACCTCCTCCTTTGTTGATGGACGACATTTGCTACGCATTCTCCCAATAAATCGCAACCTGGTACCCGCCTTACCAACAATTACTTTTGTTTGTTTTTTTTTTTTGTTTTTTTTTTTTAATATGATGATCATCCCACTCCCAATCACTCCGCACGCATACTCCCAGATATTTTACAGACGTAACTGCTACCAGTGTTTGTCCCGCTATCATATAATCAATCATACAATAAAGGGTCCGTCTTTCTATATTATTCGCAATACATGTTAAGGGACAGTTGCCACTCCCTGCACCACGTGCCTATCCGCTGCAGATCGTCCTGCATTTTTCGCTGCAACTTCTCTGTATACTACAGCATCATCCGCGAAAAGACGCATGCAACGTCCGACACTATCTACTAGGTCATTTATATACATTGTGTGTGAAGAGCAATGGGTCCCATAACACTCCCCTGTGGCACGCCAGAGGTTACTTTAACGTCTGTAGACGTCTCTCCATTGATAACACAACATGCTGTGTTCTGTTTGCTACAATCTCTTCAGTCCAGCCACACACACTTGGTCCGACATTCTGCAGACACTTACTTTGTTTATCAGGCGACAGTGCGGAACTGTATCGAACGCCCTCCTTCCGGATGTCAACCAAAATGGCATCTACCTGGGAGCCTGTATCTAATATTTTCTGGGTCCCATGAACAAATAAAGCGCGTTGGGTCTCACACGATCGCTGTTTCCGGAATCCATGTTGATTCCTACATAGTAGACACTGGGTTTCCAAAAAACGACATGCTACTACTCGAGCATAAAACATGTTCTCACATTCTACAACCGATCGACGTCACAGATATAGGGCCTATAGTTTTGCGCATCTGCTCGACGACCCTTCTTCAAGCCCGGGACTGCCTGTGCTCTTTTCCAATCATTTGGAACCCTCCGTTCCTCTAGAGACTTGCGGTACACGGCTGTTAGGAGGTTCTGTCGCGTACTCTGTGTAGGTAGAATCGAATTGGTATCCCGTCAGGTCCAGTGGACTTTCCTCTGTTGAGTGATTCCAGTTGCTTTTCTATTCCTCCTTGGACACTTATTTCGATGTCAGCCATTTTTTCGTTTGTGCGAGAAGGAACTGCAGTGCGGTCGTCCTCCGTGAAACAGCTTTGGAAACAGGTGTTTAGTATTTCACAGCTTTACGCGTGTCATCCTCTGTTTCAATGCCATCATCATCCCGGAGTGTCTGGATATGCCGTTTCGAGCCGCTTACTACTGATTCAACGTACGACCACAACGTCCTAGGATTTGATTTGATTTCCTGTCACGTCGGTACATGGAATTTTACTTTCGCATTCACCGGACGCTTCACGCATAGCCCTCCTTACGCTAACTTTGGACATCGTTTAGCGTCTGTTTGTCTGAGAGGTTTTGGCTGCGTTTCAACTTTGAGTGAAGCTCTCCTTGCTTTCGCTATAGTTTCCTAAACTTTGGTTGTTGTACCGCGGTGGGTTTTTCCCATCCCTCACAGTTTTACTCGGCACGTACCTGTCTAAGACGCGTTTTACGATTGCCTTGCACTTTCTCCATAAACACTCAACATTGTCAGTGTCGGAGCAGACATTTGCGTTTTCATCTGTCTGCTAGTCTCAAATCTGCCTTCTATTACTCTTGCTAAACAGATAAACCTTCCTCCCTTTTTTGTGTATATTCCTATTAACGTCCATATTCAGCGATGCTGCAACGGCCTCTTGATCACTGGGTCCCTGTTCTGCACATACAGAGTCGACAAGTTCGGGGTCTGTTTGTCATCGGTAGGTCCACGATGTTATCTCCACGAGTCGGTTCTCTCTCTGTTTAATTGCTCGCGGTAATTTTCGTTCGGATGGTGCACTCGGTATACTGTCACTCGATGCTCTGTCCCTACCACCCGTCCTGAACATCTGGCACATTGAAATCTCCACCTAAGACTGTAACACGCTGAGGAAAGGAAAATGTATGTCCACATTTTCTCTCACTTGTTCGGCCACTAATGCTGCTGAGTCGCGAGGTCGGTAAAAGGAGCCAATTATCAACCTAGCTCGGCTGTTGAGTGTACCCTCCACCCACAATAGTTCACAGGAACCGTCCACCACTTCTACTTCACTACACAGGATAAACTACTACTAACAGCGACGAACCACTCCACCACCGGTTGCATGCACGCTATCCTTTCTAAAGCACCGTCTGTACCTATAACGATTGCAGCTTCGGCGCTTTCTATCAGCGCTTGACGTTCCGGTACTTTACCAACGCAGAGCTTCGACAGTTGACAATTACAATACCGATTGCCGCTTGGGTCCCCGCATGTCCTGACCTTGCCCCGCGCCCGTTGCCCTTTCCGTACTTGCCCAAGGGCCATCCAACCTAAACAGAACCGCCCAGCCCACGCCACACAACCCCTGCTACCCGTGTAGCCGCTTGTTGCGTATAGTGGACTCCACCTAAGACTATATAACATAACATGCCCTAAGGCATTCGCGGTGTACACCACCCTAAGGTGAGGTTAGGTTAGGTTAGGTGGACGTGGGTTAGGTTAAGGGTTACAGTTAGGTTAAGCGTCAAAGTTAGGTTAAGCGTTCGGACGTGAGGCGTCAGGTGGCCGCACCTACCTTTACGGCCGGACATCTTAGGTTAGAGGTTAGGTTAGGTTAAGGCGCCGAGAGGTCCGCGGTCAGGTTACGTTCACCTTCGGGCGCCACACGTAGGTTTCAAAGGTGTGTCGGTCGGTCGTCGGCAAGCCGCAAAAACTACAGACGACGTCGACCAAACCGCCGCACGACCGAGCAGGAGGCAGATATAAAACACACACACACACAAAAACAAAATTAAACACCACCCACCGGCCAAAGGGCACCAACAACCACAAACCCGAGCACCACGTCGACCAGAGGCAACCCGCCGCTCACGCGACATGGCTGGCAACTAAGGGGCAAACGGCAACGGCGCTTTCCGCACCGGGCCGGATGCACGTACGACAACACCGCTACCCGTACGCAGGCCTCCCATTGCACACAGCCGCTCTGTGTTTGAACATCATCAATGGCGCGCCCGCGGCTCGTCGCGGGCGCAGCCATAACGCCGCCACTTTTGCACCAACACATTCACGCACCGCAAAACAGCTCGCCGACACAGCACAGCCGACAAACAAAAACAACCCGCGAGACGGGGGCGACAACGACAACGATGACAACAACAACAGCAGCAAACAACTCGCACCAAGCGTCCAACAGGTAACAAACGGACAAGCACAGCCTCTGCTAACGGCCACGACGCCAGCGGCACACTGCTCCTTTCCCGCCACACTCGATTTCACAACGCACGCACGCGACCCCGTCAACGACACGACACGACACACGACGGGCTCCCTTCCCGCAACCTACACCTTTCCGCCACTACGCACAGCTCCACCCGACGCGCCCGTCGCAACGACACTACTGCACGCACTATCCACCCGCCTCCTCCTCTCCCCCCCCTTCCCGTACACAACAACACAGCCAAAAACAACACTCACGACCCAAACATACTAACGACATGGCACGTGCATCGGCGCACACCCCAACCAGTCACCGTCGACAACCACACGCAAGGCACGAAACCGGCGTCCTTCCACGTTGCCATCAAAGCTGCACAAACAACCACAGGAGGAACCACCAACAACGGCCCGCCCGCCCGCCCGCCCGCCCCAATATTCTCCCACCCTCACCTCACGCCGCAACCACCAAACGCACATTCCCGCTCGCTACCACACACCTCTCGGCAGCCGCTTCGCAAACACATGACGTGACGTGACATCATCACATCACGGGCTACGCACGCACACCGACCCACTTTCCTGCCCTTCGCCCTCTTCTTTCCGACGCCTGCCTTCGGCCGAGCACACGTACGTGGGTGGCACAACGCCCAACACAGTCACACACAGTCGACAGGCGCACGCCCAGGCACGCAACGACGCAGCGCAGCAAAGGCGCCCGCAACACATACCTCCTCTCTCTTCTCGCCGCCGCCGCCGACCGACCGCCCGCCCGCCAGCCAGCCAGCCAGCCAGCCAGCCAGCCACTCGCAATGTGCACTGCCAACCAGCCACACGTCCACCGCGCCGCCTCCGACCACCCGCCAGGGGGCGCTCACGTCCGCGACAACAGCGCGGCCCGCCGCCGGGCGGGCCCAGCCGAACCCAGCCCAGCCGGCGCGCGCTGCTCTGCACTCGGCGCGCCGCACATCCTGCTGCAGACCGGGCTCGTCTCTCTGTACGCGTCTGCCCGCATCTCGTCTTCCTGCGCATCAACACAACGAGGCCGCGTGAGCAAACCCCCCCGTCACAACGCCACATCACACACTGCCTCGTCTACCGCCGAAATGCACTCACCAGCCATCCGCTTCGTCTTCGTCTTGTTTACTCGTTGTTGTTGCAGCGGCGCACACAGCCCCGGCCGGCCGCATCCGAGGGTGGCCCGCCGCCAGCGTCTCCTCCTTGGGCACAGGTGCGGTGCCGTGCCGTGGCCGCCCATCCATCCAACCGCACTCATTTGCTGGCCGCCTCTGCTGCAGAAGAAGACAAAAAACGAAACGTACAAACATACACGCACCCACAGCGTGGCCACACACGGACGGGACCGACAGGCTCCAAGGCGACCAAAGGATAAAAACAAAATAAAAAAACAAAAAGACGCAAGCAAGCAACAAGCACAGGCTGTCGCCTCGCGCCTCTGTCCTTCCGCCCCCGCCCTTCTCTCCCACCACATGCCCACAAACACCACCGCCTCCCCCTCCCCGCACCTCCACATTCGCCCCCTCCATTTGTTCCTTTCTCGCTCTTCCCTTCTGTGTGTCTGCGTGCGTGCGCGGGCGGCGCCTCTCAACATCCGCCGGCCGTCCGTCCCGTTTTCGCCGTACCACACACGCCACCGCCTCCTCCCCGTCCACCACCGCCGCCCCTGTCCGCCCCGCACAACACCATACACCGCTGCTTGTCCTGGCCGTTGCCACCAAAGGCGCCAGCCGCAAACCGCGCCAACGCCGCAGCGCGCGTGCGTCCTTCCTTCTTGCTTCCTTCTCCGTGCCGACGCGGCCTCTATTCCCGCACCCATTCGGCCGACGACACAGCCGTTGGGCTCCGCACTGCGCGTACCGGCGTTACGCACGCACACCCACCCCCCTCGCGAACGCACGACTCATTGTCTTTGTTGTTTCTCCTCTTTCTTAACGTCTTTGTTTGTTTTGTTTTTTGTTTTTTGTTTTTTTTTTCGTTTTTCCCCACCGCCACATGTGACACAATGCCTCCCTCCACCTTTCGTTCGTGGTTGCTTGCTTTGTTTCTCTTTCTCATTGGTACACGTCCGACGCGCTCCATTTCCACCACACCACGGCCATCAGCCTCCTCAACGGGCAGGCGCAGTGTGCCATTCTCCGGCGCACAAGCACACCGCGCGGTACTGGCGCGGCTCGCTCTCCTCGCCCCCACGCCACGCCACGCCACGCCACCGGTGCGCAGCAGCACATGTGATGTCTCGCAACACGACACGCGGTGCGCACACCCCGACCACGCGGCTCTAAAGGCATGGCACCGGCGACATGCGCCGCCCCAGCCACGCATCCGTCGTCTCACGTTGTTCACTGCCAGCCGCGTCGGAGGCTACAACCGCAACCACCACAACAACGGTCCCCCTCCCGGCAACACATTTGTTGCACAAACAAACACAACCGCCGAGCGCAGCGCGAACCACCCACACGCGCCCTCCGCGTCTCCTTTCTCCTTTCGCCCCCTCCCATCTCCCGAATATGCCAGCAGCGCAGCGTTACGCGTGCCCCTCACCCGTCCACACTACCGCGAAACGAACACGCCTTCCGGGCCACCTGCAAGGGCACGCCCACCACCAAATACTGCCGTATTCACGGACGCAGTTCGCAACACGCAACGCACTCTCCACCTACCTTCTTTCTCTCGTCCCTTCTCTTTACAAACAAAACAAACACACAAACCAACCACGGCTAACACACTTTTTCGCGACACCTTTGACTGCGTTATCTCGACCGTGACGGCAGCTATCGACCATCCATTCCCCACTACACACACACACACACACACACACACACACACACACACACACACATCATTCGCTACACCGCACACGAAACGGCAAGGGCAAGGCACTCTCTCATAGATTCTTCCTCCGAGCCATATCGGGCGAACGTTGCATCCGGGAAGGCAATGCAATTCAGCCGTCACCACGGCCGACACTTGCAGCCGCGCCGTAAACGCATGTCAGTGCGGCTGCAATGCACGGGAACGTTCCGTTGCTCTAGACAGCGCCTCTCCGTTTTTCCCCTGTCTCGTTTTCCGGTGATTGCTTCTCCTTCTTCTTTTTCTTCGTTTCGTTTCGTTTTATTATTTTCGTTCCCCTCCTCCACCATTGTTTCCGTCCCCACAGTTTTTTTTTTTGGCTCATTCCACACGTTCTGCCCAGACAAGACATGACATCCGACCGATCACAGTCAGCCTTTCGTCACCGTTCGCAGCGCCGACGGTGCCACAGTGAGACGGGTGTTCAGACCGACACGTTGCCATGATGCCCATAGACAGCTACTCAGGGCCGCCGGATCGGATCACATCACATCACCGACAAACCGGCCATTTCACCGGGGGACACAGACAACCGCGTGTACGCCCATAACAACAAACAACGGCCGTCGTCGTCTACCGTCACTGAACCGAACACACGTGCACCTTGAATGACGACACCGGCGTGCGTGCGCACAACAATCAATCATTCAAATCAACTGCAGAAACGGCTATCAAAATCAAGGGCCAAATAAATGGGTACACCACCGTGCGTGTCGCCTACCCCACCCGCCCGTACAATTCTTGCGTCTTCTTAATGACTAGTAAAGACACGTCCATTTTTTTTTTTTAAAACGTCACCAACACACCTCCACGCCGTACAGCAAAGGGAATAGTAAGACGGCAACACAACATTTCACCCTCGCCATCATGTATGTATGATGTGACAACAAACAAACCCGCCGACGGCCCTAACGGTGACATCCAACAGTCGCGAGGGGTTTCAATTGCAGTCACGTGACTAACCGGGCAGACAGAGACAAAGAAAGGAAAGGAATCAGCGACACAGACAACACCTCCTGTCTATGGTGTCGACAAACAAACAACCAACCAACCAACCAACCACGCCAAGACTCGCGAGCACGCATAACCACCACCACCAGCTGCTTCGCAACCAACCAAACCGGGTAGCTATGCGCCGCCTCACACAAACAACAATTCCGCTCTTCCCGCAAAGGCAATTTGGTGGCCCTGAAAAGGGCCGTTTTGCCGCTCTCGCAACGGAGGGGAGCTCCCTAGAGCCTTAACCCCCTCACTTGGAGCTCGTGTACTTGGTCACCGCCTTCGTGCCCTCGCTCACGGCGTGCTTGGCCAGCTCGCCAGGCAGCAAGAGCCGCACAGCCGTCTGGATCTCGCGGGACGTGATGGTCGAGCGCTTGTTGTAGTGCGCCAGGCGAGACGCCTCGGCCGCAATGCGCTCGAAAATGTCGTTCACGAAGCTGTTCATGATGCTCATCGCCTTCGACGAGATGCCCGTGTCGGGGTGCACCTGCTTCAGCACCTTGTAGATGTAGATGGCATAGCTCTCCTTCCTCTTGCGCTTCTTCTTCTTGTCGCCCTTCGAAATGTTCTTCTGCGCCTTGCCAGCCTTCTTGGCGGCCTTCCCGCTAGTCTTGGGCGGCATCTCGAACGTACAACAGCAAGCAGCAAGCGCTCCGCTCTAGTCAGCGTCTCCCCACACAGTGGCACCCGCCGCTACCGCAACACCCCACCTTTACCAGCTCGCCCTGTTGCGGCCGCCGACCAATGGGGCGCGCGCGCAACCGGCCGCCGCACCCGAGCCCATAAAGGGACCCCCACCCTAGTCCCGCCGCCACGCACTCCGCTGCTCGACTCGCTGCGGCTCGCACCGTTACGTTACGTGTTTCAACTAGCCAAACGCCATGTCCGGACGCGGAAAGGGAGGCAAAGTCAAGGGCAAGTCAAAGTCCCGCTCAAGCAGGGCTGGGCTCCAGTTCCCGGTCGGCAGAATCCACCGCCTCCTGCGCAAGGGAAACTACGCCGAGCGCGTCGGCGCCGGGGCGCCCGTCTACCTCGCCGCCGTCATGGAGTACCTCGCGGCTGAGGTGCTCGAGCTGGCCGGAAACGCGGCCCGCGACAACAAGAAGACGCGCATCATCCCGCGCCACCTGCAGCTCGCCATCCGCAACGACGAGGAGCTCAACAAGCTCTTGTCGGGCGTCACCATCGCACAGGGTGGTGTCCTGCCCAACATCCAGGCCGTCCTGCTGCCAAAGAAGACCGAGAAGAAGGCCTAAACAGAGAGCGCGGCGCTGCGCTTGCGTGCTCCCTGCACGCAAACGCGCCTGCCTTTGCCTTGCCGGCTCGGCTCACAACAATCGGCCCTTTTCAGGGCCACCACACAAACCTACGTCCAAAGCAAAGTTTCCGTCGTCCGTGCTCGCCGCACTTTACACAACACGTCCACATACATACATTGCACAGCCAGCGCCGGCGCACGTCCGCCATCTTGTCCACAGCCCGTGTGGCCGAACGCGCACACATTTTGTCGTTTCTCTCTTTTTGTCTTTTTTGTTTCTGCACCCCTCCGCGCACGCACAGAGTCGCGTTCCAAACGACAACGACATCAATACACCGATAATGTGATGATCATTGTTAGCATTATAATGTTTCAATTAAAGGGGCGCGCGTGGCACAGACAAAAAAAAAAAAAAACCAAACAGCTGATCCGATCGATCGATCGATCGATCGATCGATCCGGCCCGCCCGCCTATGCCCACGCCACAAACAAACAACAAACCACGCACACACTGGACTCAGCCGCGCCCATCGCGTCAAACTCAAAAACTAACGCACGCGCAGCAGCAGCAGCAGCAACAACAACAACACGCACAGGCAACACAGACTCTTTCGCACTTTTCAATCTCCGAACAGTGTGGTGGCCCTGAAAAGGGCCGTTTTCGTCTCTCCCACCAAGCACGGGCACGGCACGGCCGCGGGAAGGCCACAACGCAGCACAGCACACCGGCTGGCTGGCTGGCTGGCTGCCTGCCTAACCGCCGAAACCGTACAGGGTGCGCCCCTGCCTCTTCAGGGCGTACACCACGTCCATGGCCGTCACAGTCTTGCGCTTGGCGTGCTCAGTGTACGTCACCGCGTCGCGGATCACGTTCTCCAGGAACACCTTCAGCACTCCGCGGGTCTCCTCGTAGATCAGACCAGAGATGCGCTTCACGCCGCCCCTGCGAGCCAGGCGGCGGATGGCGGGCTTCGTGATGCCCTGGATGTTGTCGCGCAACACCTTGCGGTGCCGCTTGGCGCCACCCTTGCCCAGCCCCTTTCCTCCCTTGCCGCGGCCTGTCATTCTTCTTCCTTCCTCCTCCTCAAAGCAAGCAAGCGAAAAAACACAAGCGCCAGCTCCTCACCCGGCGCTAGCGAGTCGGCTACGGTGCGAGCTCTCTGCCGCCGCCCCCCTATATAGACTCTGGCCCGCCCTCCCCCCACCACGCGCACCGAGGGCATATAAGCGCGGCGCGGGGCCGCGCGGGCCCGTTGTCAAGGCAGCACCGGACGCTTCGTGTACCGCACGCACCTCCACGCCGCTCTTCCGCTATGGCCCGCACAAAGCAAACGGCCCGCAAGTCCACCGGCGGAAAGGCGCCGCGCAAACAGCTCGCCACCAAGGCGGCGAGGAAGAGCGCGCCCGCCACCGGCGGCGTCAAGAAGCCCCACCGCTACAGGCCGGGCACCGTCGCCCTGCGGGAAATCAGGCGCTACCAGAAGAGCACAGAGCTGCTCATCCGCAAGCTGCCGTTCCAGCGCCTAGTGCGCGAGATCGCCCAGGACTTCAAGACCGACCTGCGCTTCCAGAGCTCCGCAGTCATGGCCCTGCAGGAGGCCAGCGAGGCCTACCTCGTCGGCCTCTTCGAAGACACCAACCTGTGCGCAATCCACGCCAAGCGCGTCACCATCATGCCCAAGGACATCCAGCTCGCGCGCCGCATCCGCGGCGAGCGCGCCTAGAAACCGCGCCGCGCACGCGCGCCCGCCCAACAAAAACGGCCCTTTTCAGGGCCACTAACATCTCTCCGTCGCGAGCAAAACTTTTGTCGGTCTTGCCGCCCCGCAAAACAACAACAACCAATTCCCCTCCCGTCCACAGCCGCTCTCGCCAACAATCGACGTCACTCCCATCCCTCACAATACACACACACAACAGCCGGACGACGTCACCACACACCACGGGTGGCTGGCCGCCGCCGTCTCCGAGGCGCGCGCACGCTACGCTACACTACAACGTCAACGCCACCGCGCCTTCCCAATTCCCGCCGGCCACTTCCACGTCTCACGTCCCCCCGCCGCTTTGAGAGAGAGAGACACAACACACACACACAAAAGACACGACATCCGCAAAGCAAGCAAACACACAAACAAACTAGAGTCTCCAGAAACATACATGAGCAACCAAACGTCGGCCGCCGCAAAAAAAACAACTACAACAAAAACAAATAAAATAAAATAAAAAGACCAACAAACGGCCACAACCGCTCCGCTACCGCGCGCCGCCGCCTACCGCCACCGGCACCACAATCCAACCACCACGGCACGCAAACAGTACCCACAAGGGTCTCACACACAACCAACCACACCGGCGCATGCACGACAATCAACGCCTTCCCGACGTCCTTTGATGGCCCTGAGAAGGGCCGTTTTGGGCCGCGCGACAGCCGCAGCCGTGCCATCGCGCGCCACTAAGACGACGCGGGGGAGGGCGGTGGGGGACGACGGCGTCAAGCGCCAACCCCTCTCCCTTGCCTTTCTTTAACTTTACTACTTTACTTCTTCTTCTTGGGCGACGCCTTCGCCTTAGACGGCGTCGTCGCCTTCTTCGGGCGCGGCGCCTTCGGCTTCTTCGTCGGAACCTTGGCGGCCTTCTTCGCCTTCGACGGCGACTTGGCCTTGGCCGGCTTGGCCGCAGCCGCCTTCTTCGCACCCGCGGGAGCCGCCGACGCCGCAGACGCCTTCTTGGCGGCGCCCGCCTTCCGACCGGTCGCCGCCTTCACGCCACCAGCCTTCTTTGCGCCGGCCGCGCGGCCGCCCTTCTTCTCCTTGCTGGCCGGAGCGGCGCGCTTCTTCTTCGCACCGCCGGCACGAGCCTTGCCGCCCTCGGCCGCCCCGCCGCCGGCGCCGGCAAGCTTGAAAGAGCCGGACGCGCCCTTCCCCTTCGTCTGCACCAGCTCGCCAGCCACGACGGCCGACTTGAGGTACTTCTTGATAAAGGGCGCCAGCTTCTCCGCGTCCAGCTTGTAGTGCGCGGCAATGTACTTCTTGATCGCCTGCAGCGACGAGCCGCCGCGCTCCTTCAGACTCTTGATGGCGGCCGTCACCATCTCAGAGGTGCGCGGGTGCGCAGGCTTGGCGCGCGGCTTCTTCGCAGACGCCGCAGACTTGGCCTTCTTCGTCGTGCCGGTGGCGGCGGGTGCCGCAGCAGTCTCGTTCGTAGCCGCCTGATCTGCCATTATTTCGACGGACGACGCGCGTACACACAACAACAGAACAGCGAGAGAGAGCGGCAAGGCGGCAAGCACGGCAGAGAATAGCCGCCGCGCCGCCAGGCCCAGCCAGTGTCGCGGGCGGGCGCGGACGGCCGAGAGAGCGGCCGCCACTCTGCGCGCCGCCGCGCCGCGCCTCCCGCGCTTGCTACCAGTGACGACTGAGATGTCGCACAGTACGGACGGAGAGTTTGCGCGCGCGCGAGAAGCGAGCGACCACGTGCCGGCCGGCCGCGGTCCGATGGGGCTTGCCCCATCGGCCGCCCCGCCACCAGCCGGCACACCTGCGACGACTGGACCCGCGGCGGGGGGAAGTATTAGTACCCCTGCTGCGGAGCTGCCCCTGGATGAAGAAATGGATTATTATACGGACTCCGGCGACGCCTCCGTCACCGATCCCACCGAGCAGACATCGCAGCGCAGAAGAACTCGCCGCGATCGCGCTTCTGAACGGCGTCAACATCGACATGAAGCATCCGCCGACGGCTTCCTGCAGCCGCCGTTAAAGAAACAAGCACGGCCCCAACGCATCGTTGCCAGAGAACTTGACGTGTCAAACCGCTATCAACCTCTCCAGGGGGAGGGAGCGACGCTTCATGAAGCCGCGTCGTCATTAGCGGAACAGCAGCAGCGCCGAGCAGCGGCACAACAACGCGCGGGAGAAGAGGCCCCGCCACCCATGGACGACCAACAGCCGTCATCGCAGGACCGCTCACAGGCTCCGACATCGGCCCCGCATAGGAGGGTGCCACCTATTGTTCTCCGCTTCAAGGAATCTTACAAGAAGCTGCATACATGGCTGAAGACTCACTGCAAGCAGCCGTTCACAGTGAAGCAGGCAGGCGACGACACACTGAAATTGCAATTGTCGTCAACAGATGACTACACCATCACGGTCGACGAACTCGGACGATCAGGCATCGCAATGTACACATTCCCAGCGGTTCGCCCTCCGGTCATCAAGACGCTTGTCAAGGGCATTCCAATGTCCTTGACGCATGAAGACGTCAAGGAAGAGCTGCGCGACCTTGGTTTCGCCGCCTCCCTCGTCGAACATCATCGAATGCCTGGTACGAATCAGCACACAGGACATCGTATCATCATCTTACCAGACATCCCAGCGCATCGAGAAATTTTCCAGCTTGACCGCTTTTATGACTTGTCCATCACCGTTGAAAGATTACGGAAGTCGCGCGGCCCTGTACAGTGTTACAGGTGCCAAGGATTTCGTCATGTCGCACGTCTGTGTACTATGGACTGGGTCTGCGTAAAATGCGGCGGCCCACATGACAGCCGAACGTGCACCAAGGCCAAGGAACAGCCTCCTCAATGTGGACTCTGCGGCGGACCTCATCCCGCCAACTTTCGCTCCTGCCCCAAACACAAGGAGGCGAGTCGACGGCAACGTGGCCTGCCTCCTGTTCCACCGAAGAGGACCACTGCTACGGGACGACGCCGTCACCAGCCACCGCCGCCGCCACCGCCTGTACAGCCCAGCCGCACTCAAGCTTGGCCCACACTGATGGACCGTCGGGCGGCCAAGATACGTGCCGATCTCACGTTTGCAGACGCTCTCCAGCAGTCGCAACAGCAAGATGTCACTCCAGCAGCACCTGCCCGTCCGGCAGCGCCACAACGCCGATGTGACCCGGCACCTCCAGCGGCTTCCCCGCCTCTCCAGCCAGATCTGCAAGGAGTCTTCGCACTCCTCACACAAATTACTGCCTCTCTTGCTGAAGTCTCCAAAGCCATGTCGCAACTTCCAGCCACCGTCGCCGCCGCCGTTGAGGCGACCATCAGCCGCGCCTTCCCGGCCCAAAGAGATGCTGCACCTACTAGACATGAGTAGAGCACTTCACCTCGAAGACTTACGCATTGTGGCATACAACGCCAACAATCTTACGCATGATGTGCCGGAATTACACCAATTTCTTGTGGACAACAACGTGGACATCTGTATGCTTTCCGAGACGTTCCTCAAACCTGGAATTCGCAGCAATATTGCGAATTATTGCTGTTACCGCACTGACCGACTGACGCATGGAGGCGGCACAGCAATCTACATACGACGAACCATCCGACATCATGACATTCAGCCACCTGCTACTAGGACTTTCGAAACGACTGCGGTTGTCGTGGAAACCAGAACCGGACCAGTGACGTTTATAGCAGCATACCGCAGCCCACGCCGACTCCTGGACCTTGACGACGCCCGACTCCTGCTACGAACACCTGGCAAACTATTCATCGGGGGCGATCTGAATTGTAAACATGCCGCCTGGAACTCTCAGGTCACCAATATGAGTGGACGTCTTCTTCTCCAGGCTGTGGAAGAAGCGCAGGCCTATGTTTGCGGCCCTGACGAGCCTACATGCTTTCCATCTCGCGGCAGACCTGACGTTATTGACGTGGCCATAACCAAGGGCATCCCGCAATTTATGAATGCGGAAACCCTCAATGCTCTTAATTCCGACCACCTGCCAGTACTGTTTGACCTGCACGTCGCTCCGGACCAATATGCCGGCCGTCTCAACTTGAAACACACAAACTGGGAACATTTTCGAGAGTGTGTTACCTTCTCCATTGACGTCATCAATGCAGATGAAGAGGTCTCTGAGGAATCCGTGGGGACGCTCACCACCGCTATTACCGATGCCTTGGAGCTGGCTACACCACCACCCAAGCCTCCGCAACTCTCGCCGCCTGGACTGCCACAGCACATCTTAGACAGCATCAGGACACGGAACAGGCTCTGCAGGGAGTGGCGCCTAACTCGAAATGTCGACCTTAAGAAGAGGATTAATCAGCTACGCCGCGATATTAAGGCTGCCATCATTGCTCACAAAAACCAACAGTGGGCCGCCAAACTTCGTTCGTTCACGCCCGACCCTGCTAACTGGCAGGCCATTCGTTTCTTCACCAACCGTCGGACGCGCATCCCGCCGCTCGAGACTCCAGATCGAACTGCCTATCGTCCCACAGACAAGGCAAACCTGCTGGCTGACTCATTTGAAGTTAACTTTCGTCCGCTGAATGAGGGAGTGGACCCCCTGCGTGTCAATAACATCGATCAAGAGGCGGAAGCGCTGTTGCAAGAAGATGCAGATGACGACGGTGGCGACCCCATTCCACCTGTTACCCCCGCCGAAGTGCAACAAGGGATTCGAGCACTCCCATCGAACAAGGCTCCAGGATCTGACGATATAACTGGGCGGGTCCTCAAACAGTTACCCTGGACTGCAATAGTGCGGCTAGCCACTATTTTTAACTGGATACTCAACACTGCGACCTACCCAGCTGCGTGGAAGCACTCTGTTGTGGTCCCTGTACCGAAACCCGGCAAAAACCGACGCCTCCCGACGAGTTATCGCCCGATAAGCCTGCTGCCACACGTCAGTAAACTATTTGAGCGGCTTCTTCTACAACGACTTCAAAACATCATCTCTCTCCGCAACATCTTACCCAATGAACAATTTGGATTTCGGAAAGGACATTCTACCAGTCACCAAATTCTCCGAGTCGTCAACGACATCACAACCGCATTCAACAGGAAGGAGTTTTGTGGAGCAGTTCTCCTAGACATTACGAAAGCCTTTGACAGCGTGTGGCATCAGGGGCTCATATGGAAACTTAACTCGTTCGGACTTCCACGAGCCTACGTCAAGCTGGTTGCCTCATACCTTCACCATCGCACTTTTGCAGTTCGAGTGGACGACGCACTCTCCACGGCACGGCCGATCTGCGCGGGAGTGCCTCAAGGATCGGTACTTGGACCGGTACTTTACACCCTGTATACGTCTGATCTCCCCACACCACCGAGGGTCGAGAAAGCCATATACGCGGATGATACGATGCTGTTCACACGAAGCCGATGGCGCGACGTGATGAGGCCACGTCTTCAGAGTGCCTGCAACTTGTTGGAAGAATGGGCAACGAAATGGCGCATCCGATTCAATCCAGCCAAGACGCAAACGATCGTCTTCACGAAGCGAAGAACCATGCCAACCCGACGACTACGACTGTACAATACGGAACTGGAGTGGCAAGACACAGTGCGCTACCTCGGGGTGATCCTCGATAAGAAACTAACATGGAAACCGCACGTGGAAGACATCCGGAACAAAGTCTCACAGCGCATGGGAGCGCTGTATCCTATAATCAACGAGGGCTCCGATCTTTCCGTCGAAAATGGCCTATTAATTTATCGCATGTACATTCGCCCCCTCATCGACTACGCGTGCGAAGTTTGGGGCAATGCAGCGAGGACTCATCTACAGAGACTCCAATCCCTTCAGAATAAGATACTTCGGCGGGTATTCCACGTCCACCCGCAATTTCCGCACCAATACCTGCACGAAGCAGCTGAAGAACCAGAAGTGCTCCAACGTCACCAGGAGATAGCGAGACGTTTCTACGAGAAAGCAACGATGTCCACCAACCCCCTAATCAGAGACTTGGGGGAAGAACCTGATCCACACGACAGATACCGACGGCCGATCGCACTGCTCGCGAGATAATGCAGCAGTGCCCTTAAAAGTAAATTAGCTCCCCACCACATCTTGCACACACCCCGTGTCCGCACACACACAAGCCACACTGCAAATAAAGATGAACAAATTTAACACAACCCTCTCAAGCTGTAGGAAATGCCGAAAGGTAAAACCTACGCCAGAAAGTTAGAAGATAACCTCAAGAAGCGGGCGGAGCGCTTGCTACCGCCCAACGTCCGACAGCCTGTGCGGACCAGCCCCAAACCTGCGCCGCAACCACCCGCGCCATTCAAACCACCGAGGATGGGGCTACACACGGCCACACCACAGTCGCCAACCAGTCGCCACGGCAGCGCCGCAAACCACGGCCAAACTGCAGCTACCGCGCGCCACAGCCTGGCTCGGCCCGCCGAGAATCGCCGCCCCCGCCCAAATGCCGCCCCCACAGCCCCAGCCGACGACCCGCCACAATGGCCAAACCTTCGGCAAAACTGGCGCACCGTCGCCGCGCCAGCCCGGCCAGCGCGGCCGCCGCCACAGCCACACAAGCGGAGGCGTGCGGCGATGACGGCCGTGCAAACGCACCTCCGCCGCCCCATCGCCCTCCCACCGTTTCCCGATCGGCCCGCGGCCGTCGGGCCACCTCGCCCGCCAACATTCGCGCCCGTTTCCCACAAAATTGCCCGCCGCAAAACAAAAACGAGCGCCGCCTGCGCAACATGGGCACCGGCCAACCGAGGCGCCGCCGCCCCTCGCCGCTTTAAGCGAGGGTGGCTAACCGCCATCCGCAACTACAGACGCACCGAATCTGCCTTCAAAAGCACACACCGACAGCCGACCTCTAACATTTAGACTCCGCAAGCCACCCAACGGTGTGTGGCGGAGGGCACTTCACGTGCCAATGTCATTTACCTCCCTTTGCTGTTCCAGTCGCGTATGGTTCGCGGGACGAACCGACAGTCTGCAAAAAAAACGCCTCCGTGCGCGCTCGAATCTCTCTAACCACATCCATTCGTGATCTCCTCGGGAGGTATACGCAATATATTCGATACCCCATCCAGAAACGCAATATCTCGAAACCTGGCGAGCAAGCTACACCGCGATGCAGAGCGCCTCTATTGCAGAGTCTGCCGCTTGGGTTTGTTAAACATCTCCGTAACGCTATCACGGTTACCAAATGACCCTGCGACGAAACGTTGGATCGTCTCCGTCGCCTCCGTCAACGCGACCTGGTACGGATCCCACACTGATGGGCAACACGCACGTATAGGTCGAACGAACGGGTGTTTTGTAAGCCACCTCCTCCTTTGTTGATGGACGACATTTGCTACGCATTCTCCCAATAAATCGCAACCTGGTACCCGCCTTACCAACAATTACTTTTGTTTGTTTTTTTTTTTTGTTTTTTTTTTTTAATATGATGATCATCCCACTCCCAATCACTCCGCACGCATACTCCCAGATATTTTACAGACGTAACTGCTACCAGTGTTTGTCCCGCTATCATATAATCAATCATACAATAAAGGGTCCGTCTTTCTATATTATTCGCAATACATGTTAAGGGACAGTTGCCACTCCCTGCACCACGTGCCTATCCGCTGCAGATCGTCCTGCATTTTTCGCTGCAACTTCTCTGTATACTACAGCATCATCCGCGAAAAGACGCATGCAACGTCCGACACTATCTACTAGGTCATTTATATACATTGTGTGTGAAGAGCAATGGGTCCCATAACACTCCCCTGTGGCACGCCAGAGGTTACTTTAACGTCTGTAGACGTCTCTCCATTGATAACACAACATGCTGTGTTCTGTTTGCTACAATCTCTTCAGTCCAGCCACACACACTTGGTCCGACATTCTGCAGACACTTACTTTGTTTATCAGGCGACAGTGCGGAACTGTATCGAACGCCCTCCTTCCGGATGTCAACCAAAATGGCATCTACCTGGGAGCCTGTATCTAATATTTTCTGGGTCCCATGAACAAATAAAGCGCGTTGGGTCTCACACGATCGCTGTTTCCGGAATCCATGTTGATTCCTACATAGTAGACACTGGGTTTCCAAAAAACGACATGCTACTACTCGAGCATAAAACATGTTCTCACATTCTACAACCGATCGACGTCACAGATATAGGGCCTATAGTTTTGCGCATCTGCTCGACGACCCTTCTTCAAGCCCGGGACTGCCTGTGCTCTTTTCCAATCATTTGGAACCCTCCGTTCCTCTAGAGACTTGCGGTACACGGCTGTTAGGAGGTTCTGTCGCGTACTCTGTGTAGGTAGAATCGAATTGGTATCCCGTCAGGTCCAGTGGACTTTCCTCTGTTGAGTGATTCCAGTTGCTTTTCTATTCCTCCTTGGACACTTATTTCGATGTCAGCCATTTTTTCGTTTGTGCGAGAAGGAACTGCAGTGCGGTCGTCCTCCGTGAAACAGCTTTGGAAACAGGTGTTTAGTATTTCACAGCTTTACGCGTGTCATCCTCTGTTTCAATGCCATCATCATCCCGGAGTGTCTGGATATGCCGTTTCGAGCCGCTTACTACTGATTCAACGTACGACCACAACGTCCTAGGATTTGATTTGATTTCCTGTCACGTCGGTACATGGAATTTTACTTTCGCATTCACCGGACGCTTCACGCATAGCCCTCCTTACGCTAACTTTGGACATCGTTTAGCGTCTGTTTGTCTGAGAGGTTTTGGCTGCGTTTCAACTTTGAGTGAAGCTCTCCTTGCTTTCGCTATAGTTTCCTAAACTTTGGTTGTTGTACCGCGGTGGGTTTTTCCCATCCCTCACAGTTTTACTCGGCACGTACCTGTCTAAGACGCGTTTTACGATTGCCTTGCACTTTCTCCATAAACACTCAACATTGTCAGTGTCGGAGCAGACATTTGCGTTTTCATCTGTCTGCTAGTCTCAAATCTGCCTTCTATTACTCTTGCTAAACAGATAAACCTTCCTCCCTTTTTTGTGTATATTCCTATTAACGTCCATATTCAGCGATGCTGCAACGGCCTCTTGATCACTGGGTCCCTGTTCTGCACATACAGAGTCGACAAGTTCGGGGTCTGTTTGTCATCGGTAGGTCCACGATGTTATCTCCACGAGTCGGTTCTCTCTCTGTTTAATTGCTCGCGGTAATTTTCGTTCGGATGGTGCACTCGGTATACTGTCACTCGATGCTCTGTCCCTACCACCCGTCCTGAACATCTGGCACATTGAAATCTCCACCTAAGACTGTAACACGCTGAGGAAAGGAAAATGTATGTCCACATTTTCTCTCACTTGTTCGGCCACTAATGCTGCTGAGTCGCGAGGTCGGTAAAAGGAGCCAATTATCAACCTAGCTCGGCTGTTGAGTGTACCCTCCACCCACAATAGTTCACAGGAACCGTCCACCACTTCTACTTCACTACACAGGATAAACTACTACTAACAGCGACGAACCACTCCACCACCGGTTGCATGCACGCTATCCTTTCTAAAGCACCGTCTGTACCTATAACGATTGCAGCTTCGGCGCTTTCTATCAGCGCTTGACGTTCCGGTACTTTACCAACGCAGAGCTTCGACAGTTGACAATTACAATACCGATTGCCGCTTGGGTCCCCGCATGTCCTGACCTTGCCCCGCGCCCGTTGCCCTTTCCGTACTTGCCCAAGGGCCATCCAACCTAAACAGAACCGCCCAGCCCACGCCACACAACCCCTGCTACCCGTGTAGCCGCTTGTTGCGTATAGTGGACTCCACCTAAGACTATATAACATAACATGCCCTAAGGCATTCGCGGTGTACACCACCCTAAGGTGAGGTTAGGTTAGGTTAGGTGGACGTGGGTTAGGTTAAGGGTTACAGTTAGGTTAAGCGTCAAAGTTAGGTTAAGCGTTCGGACGTGAGGCGTCAGGTGGCCGCACCTACCTTTACGGCCGGACATCTTAGGTTAGAGGTTAGGTTAGGTTAAGGCGCCGAGAGGTCCGCGGTCAGGTTACGTTCACCTTCGGGCGCCACACGTAGGTTTCAAAGGTGTGTCGGTCGGTCGTCGGCAAGCCGCAAAAACTACAGACGACGTCGACCAAACCGCCGCACGACCGAGCAGGAGGCAGATATAAAACACACACACACACAAAAACAAAATTAAACACCACCCACCGGCCAAAGGGCACCAACAACCACAAACCCGAGCACCACGTCGACCAGAGGCAACCCGCCGCTCACGCGACATGGCTGGCAACTAAGGGGCAAACGGCAACGGCGCTTTCCGCACCGGGCCGGATGCACGTACGACAACACCGCTACCCGTACGCAGGCCTCCCATTGCACACAGCCGCTCTGTGTTTGAACATCATCAATGGCGCGCCCGCGGCTCGTCGCGGGCGCAGCCATAACGCCGCCACTTTTGCACCAACACATTCACGCACCGCAAAACAGCTCGCCGACACAGCACAGCCGACAAACAAAAACAACCCGCGAGACGGGGGCGACAACGACAACGATGACAACAACAACAGCAGCAAACAACTCGCACCAAGCGTCCAACAGGTAACAAACGGACAAGCACAGCCTCTGCTAACGGCCACGACGCCAGCGGCACACTGCTCCTTTCCCGCCACACTCGATTTCACAACGCACGCACGCGACCCCGTCAACGACACGACACGACACACGACGGGCTCCCTTCCCGCAACCTACACCTTTCCGCCACTACGCACAGCTCCACCCGACGCGCCCGTCGCAACGACACTACTGCACGCACTATCCACCCGCCTCCTCCTCTCCCCCCCCTTCCCGTACACAACAACACAGCCAAAAACAACACTCACGACCCAAACATACTAACGACATGGCACGTGCATCGGCGCACACCCCAACCAGTCACCGTCGACAACCACACGCAAGGCACGAAACCGGCGTCCTTCCACGTTGCCATCAAAGCTGCACAAACAACCACAGGAGGAACCACCAACAACGGCCCGCCCGCCCGCCCGCCCGCCCCAATATTCTCCCACCCTCACCTCACGCCGCAACCACCAAACGCACATTCCCGCTCGCTACCACACACCTCTCGGCAGCCGCTTCGCAAACACATGACGTGACGTGACATCATCACATCACGGGCTACGCACGCACACCGACCCACTTTCCTGCCCTTCGCCCTCTTCTTTCCGACGCCTGCCTTCGGCCGAGCACACGTACGTGGGTGGCACAACGCCCAACACAGTCACACACAGTCGACAGGCGCACGCCCAGGCACGCAACGACGCAGCGCAGCAAAGGCGCCCGCAACACATACCTCCTCTCTCTTCTCGCCGCCGCCGCCGACCGACCGCCCGCCCGCCAGCCAGCCAGCCAGCCAGCCAGCCAGCCACTCGCAATGTGCACTGCCAACCAGCCACACGTCCACCGCGCCGCCTCCGACCACCCGCCAGGGGGCGCTCACGTCCGCGACAACAGCGCGGCCCGCCGCCGGGCGGGCCCAGCCGAACCCAGCCCAGCCGGCGCGCGCTGCTCTGCACTCGGCGCGCCGCACATCCTGCTGCAGACCGGGCTCGTCTCTCTGTACGCGTCTGCCCGCATCTCGTCTTCCTGCGCATCAACACAACGAGGCCGCGTGAGCAAACCCCCCCGTCACAACGCCACATCACACACTGCCTCGTCTACCGCCGAAATGCACTCACCAGCCATCCGCTTCGTCTTCGTCTTGTTTACTCGTTGTTGTTGCAGCGGCGCACACAGCCCCGGCCGGCCGCATCCGAGGGTGGCCCGCCGCCAGCGTCTCCTCCTTGGGCACAGGTGCGGTGCCGTGCCGTGGCCGCCCATCCATCCAACCGCACTCATTTGCTGGCCGCCTCTGCTGCAGAAGAAGACAAAAAACGAAACGTACAAACATACACGCACCCACAGCGTGGCCACACACGGACGGGACCGACAGGCTCCAAGGCGACCAAAGGATAAAAACAAAATAAAAAAACAAAAAGACGCAAGCAAGCAACAAGCACAGGCTGTCGCCTCGCGCCTCTGTCCTTCCGCCCCCGCCCTTCTCTCCCACCACATGCCCACAAACACCACCGCCTCCCCCTCCCCGCACCTCCACATTCGCCCCCTCCATTTGTTCCTTTCTCGCTCTTCCCTTCTGTGTGTCTGCGTGCGTGCGCGGGCGGCGCCTCTCAACATCCGCCGGCCGTCCGTCCCGTTTTCGCCGTACCACACACGCCACCGCCTCCTCCCCGTCCACCACCGCCGCCCCTGTCCGCCCCGCACAACACCATACACCGCTGCTTGTCCTGGCCGTTGCCACCAAAGGCGCCAGCCGCAAACCGCGCCAACGCCGCAGCGCGCGTGCGTCCTTCCTTCTTGCTTCCTTCTCCGTGCCGACGCGGCCTCTATTCCCGCACCCATTCGGCCGACGACACAGCCGTTGGGCTCCGCACTGCGCGTACCGGCGTTACGCACGCACACCCACCCCCCTCGCGAACGCACGACTCATTGTCTTTGTTGTTTCTCCTCTTTCTTAACGTCTTTGTTTGTTTTGTTTTTTGTTTTTTGTTTTTTTTTTCGTTTTTCCCCACCGCCACATGTGACACAATGCCTCCCTCCACCTTTCGTTCGTGGTTGCTTGCTTTGTTTCTCTTTCTCATTGGTACACGTCCGACGCGCTCCATTTCCACCACACCACGGCCATCAGCCTCCTCAACGGGCAGGCGCAGTGTGCCATTCTCCGGCGCACAAGCACACCGCGCGGTACTGGCGCGGCTCGCTCTCCTCGCCCCCACGCCACGCCACGCCACGCCACCGGTGCGCAGCAGCACATGTGATGTCTCGCAACACGACACGCGGTGCGCACACCCCGACCACGCGGCTCTAAAGGCATGGCACCGGCGACATGCGCCGCCCCAGCCACGCATCCGTCGTCTCACGTTGTTCACTGCCAGCCGCGTCGGAGGCTACAACCGCAACCACCACAACAACGGTCCCCCTCCCGGCAACACATTTGTTGCACAAACAAACACAACCGCCGAGCGCAGCGCGAACCACCCACACGCGCCCTCCGCGTCTCCTTTCTCCTTTCGCCCCCTCCCATCTCCCGAATATGCCAGCAGCGCAGCGTTACGCGTGCCCCTCACCCGTCCACACTACCGCGAAACGAACACGCCTTCCGGGCCACCTGCAAGGGCACGCCCACCACCAAATACTGCCGTATTCACGGACGCAGTTCGCAACACGCAACGCACTCTCCACCTACCTTCTTTCTCTCGTCCCTTCTCTTTACAAACAAAACAAACACACAAACCAACCACGGCTAACACACTTTTTCGCGACACCTTTGACTGCGTTATCTCGACCGTGACGGCAGCTATCGACCATCCATTCCCCACTACACACACACACACACACACACACACACACACACACACATCATTCGCTACACCGCACACGAAACGGCAAGGGCAAGGCACTCTCTCATAGATTCTTCCTCCGAGCCATATCGGGCGAACGTTGCATCCGGGAAGGCAATGCAATTCAGCCGTCACCACGGCCGACACTTGCAGCCGCGCCGTAAACGCATGTCAGTGCGGCTGCAATGCACGGGAACGTTCCGTTGCTCTAGACAGCGCCTCTCCGTTTTTCCCCTGTCTCGTTTTCCGGTGATTGCTTCTCCTTCTTCTTTTTCTTCGTTTCGTTTCGTTTTATTATTTTCGTTCCCCTCCTCCACCATTGTTTCCGTCCCCACAGTTTTTTTTTTTGGCTCATTCCACACGTTCTGCCCAGAC
The DNA here is from genome assembly GCF_023898315.1 of Schistocerca nitens. NCBI lineage: Eukaryota > Metazoa > Arthropoda > Insecta > Orthoptera > Acrididae > Schistocerca > Schistocerca nitens. The sequence continues at coordinate 136,458 of NW_026046045.1, forward strand.
AAGACATGACATCCGACCGATCACAGTCAGCCTTTCGTCACCGTTCGCAGCGCCGACGGTGCCACAGTGAGACGGGTGTTCAGACCGACACGTTGCCATGATGCCCATAGACAGCTACTCAGGGCCGCCGGATCGGATCACATCACATCACCGACAAACCGGCCATTTCACCGGGGGACACAGACAACCGCGTGTACGCCCATAACAACAAACAACGGCCGTCGTCGTCTACCGTCACTGAACCGAACACACGTGCACCTTGAATGACGACACCGGCGTGCGTGCGCACAACAATCAATCATTCAAATCAACTGCAGAAACGGCTATCAAAATCAAGGGCCAAATAAATGGGTACACCACCGTGCGTGTCGCCTACCCCACCCGCCCGTACAATTCTTGCGTCTTCTTAATGACTAGTAAAGACACGTCCATTTTTTTTTTTAAAACGTCACCAACACACCTCCACGCCGTACAGCAAAGGGAATAGTAAGACGGCAACACAACATTTCACCCTCGCCATCATGTATGTATGATGTGACAACAAACAAACCCGCCGACGGCCCTAACGGTGACATCCAACAGTCGCGAGGGGTTTCAATTGCAGTCACGTGACTAACCGGGCAGACAGAGACAAAGAAAGGAAAGGAATCAGCGACACAGACAACACCTCCTGTCTATGGTGTCGACAAACAAACAACCAACCAACCAACCAACCACGCCAAGACTCGCGAGCACGCATAACCACCACCACCAGCTGCTTCGCAACCAACCAAACCGGGTAGCTATGCGCCGCCTCACACAAACAACAATTCCGCTCTTCCCGCAAAGGCAATTTGGTGGCCCTGAAAAGGGCCGTTTTGCCGCTCTCGCAACGGAGGGGAGCTCCCTAGAGCCTTAACCCCCTCACTTGGAGCTCGTGTACTTGGTCACCGCCTTCGTGCCCTCGCTCACGGCGTGCTTGGCCAGCTCGCCAGGCAGCAAGAGCCGCACAGCCGTCTGGATCTCGCGGGACGTGATGGTCGAGCGCTTGTTGTAGTGCGCCAGGCGAGACGCCTCGGCCGCAATGCGCTCGAAAATGTCGTTCACGAAGCTGTTCATGATGCTCATCGCCTTCGACGAGATGCCCGTGTCGGGGTGCACCTGCTTCAGCACCTTGTAGATGTAGATGGCATAGCTCTCCTTCCTCTTGCGCTTCTTCTTCTTGTCGCCCTTCGAAATGTTCTTCTGCGCCTTGCCAGCCTTCTTGGCGGCCTTCCCGCTAGTCTTGGGCGGCATCTCGAACGTACAACAGCAAGCAGCAAGCGCTCCGCTCTAGTCAGCGTCTCCCCACACAGTGGCACCCGCCGCTACCGCAACACCCCACCTTTACCAGCTCGCCCTGTTGCGGCCGCCGACCAATGGGGCGCGCGCGCAACCGGCCGCCGCACCCGAGCCCATAAAGGGACCCCCACCCTAGTCCCGCCGCGCCGATTCGCTGAGTAGCTTCTGGAGAGTGCGGACGCGTGTGCGGGGCTGCGCTAGTACTCTCCCTCTTCGTCGCTACTCAGCCATAGGAATCCGCTTGCGGGTTTAGTCGCTGATTGTCCTAGCGCTGTAGCTGGACGGTTCGGCACTAAGGCTTCCGAGCTCCTGATTTTTTCAAATCGGGAGCGGAGTTGCAAGAAGATTGCAGGGCGAGCGGCTGAATTGGCAGCAGCTTTTGAGCAAATTGTCGTTGCGGGTTGCGGGCTGTGGGTTGGCGCGTCTTGGTGCGCGTCTTCTTGCTGCCGCGGTTCGCTTTTTCGGCCGGTTCGAGCACTTCGGCTGCGACAGGTACTCCTGCTGCCGCAGAGACTAGCTCTGCTCCCCCCCAAGTGTAGGGAAATTGCACGTCAGGGCCTGGTCAACGGCCAGATACCCGCGCGTGTTAGAACTGTTAGGGTCGGACTGTTCTGCCTGATACCTAACGGTGCCAACCAAAAGCAGACACTGACACCCCCCTGGCAGCCATCCCTTCGAGTCTGGACATGGACACCCCAGTGAAACTCACGATTACAGAGAAAGAAAACTCCCCTGGTTGCTACGAGGTCAACAGGACGGACCTAACGGGCAACCAGGGCGGGATGAGCCCGAGCTCGCGATTGCTGTTGCTCAACGCAATCGCGGGTCTCACCGGTAGGGACAGACGAAAATACGAGAAGAAGCTCGAAAGAGCTTGGAAAGAACCGCGGATCTTGCCCAAGGGTGACAAGACACCGCCGAGTGCCCGCCTAATTAAGGTGAAGGCAAAGAAGTCACCCAAGCGCAAGAAAGTCACAACAGGGTCACCGGTAAAAAAGCGAAAGACCACCTCGCGTAAAACCGTCGCTGCGCGGCGGCCGGAGGTGGCGGACGCGGCCGGGTCAGCCGCGCCTGAGCCGACCGCGCCTGCCAACACAAAGGCCGACCGGGCCACGTGCAGCGGCGGCCAGCAGGGCCAGGTAGCAGCCGAACAAAGCGCCTGCGCTGGGACGGCTAGCGCGCCCCCCGAGGCGGCCGGGCGGCTGCGCGCCGAGGTGAATGCGCAAAAGCACGAAGGCGCGGAGGCGAGTGCGCGCGGGCGGCGGAAGGAAACCGATACCGCCGGCGCGGGCTCGCCGCCGCGGGGGAATGCCGGAGCGGAGGAACCTCGGAGCGTTGCTGAGGGGAGCGAGCGATGCGGAAGCAGCGCAGGGATCGCCATGCAGGAAATTGACGACGAGGGATTCCAGCTGGCACGAAAAACCGCCAGACGATCCCCCGTCTTAGACACACCAGCCCCAATTCACACCGCCAACAGATTCGACGCGGTGGGAGAATCTGCTCAAAATGAGTCGCCAGAAACAGATGGCACTGAGGGAAACGAACAACACAAAACCCTCAGAATCCCGCCCATAGTCGTGCAGTTTGAAAATAACTACAAGGCGCTGTACGACGTCATCACGAACGCGGTAGGGGAAGGCAAATTCACCGCCAAAACAACTGGCGGTGACAAAGTTAAAGTCACTGTTAAAAACGTCGAAGACTACAAGGCAGTGAGGAAGGTGCTCGAGGAGCGGAAATTCCACTTCTACACCTTCCCACTAGCTGCGAGAAGGCCGATTAGACTGGTGTTCCGCGGTGTACCACATACCACCGACACTGCGGACATCAAACAGTTCCTTCAGGAGGAGGGATTCGAGGTTAGTTCGGTGGTGTTGACGCGACCGAACCGGCCTTGGCCCCTTCATACTGTCACCCTCCCAGACTCTGCCCAAAACCGAAAGATCTGGGAGGTCAAAAGGATACTGGCGCTATCGGTCACTCCCGAGAAGATCAAAAAGAAATCGGGACCAGGCCGCTGCTATAACTGCCAGGCCCTAGGGCACATCGCGCGAGACTGCACGATGCCAGTTGTGTGCGTCAGATGCACTGAAGAGCACACATACGACCAGTGCAAACTGCCAAGGGGGGAGGGAAAAGAAAAGTGCGCTAATTGCAAAGGAGCGCATCCAGCCAGCTACTTGGGATGTCCTGAGTACAGAGCTGCAAGGGACAGGCAGAGGGGCAAAACCATCAATAAAACCCCGAATCACAAAAGCGCGCCAGCACCCAGGCCACCACCTCCACCTCCCCAGAGAAGACACAATGACACAGTACGAACGCAGGTTTTCGCATCCACCGCATATTCTCGTGCACTTACCGGTGACCCACCTGACCCGCCGAACCACCTACCACCACCACAACACACCAGTAGACAGGTTCCTCAAGCTGACGGAAGTCCTAGGGAAGTCTGTCCACCACGCCACCCACAAACCAGTCCGCGAGAAGCAGTCGAGTCTGTTGAAATCCAACAACTTGCGTCGTCCATCCGTCTGCTACAGGCACAGATGACCCAGCTAGTGGGCATACTAGCAACACTGACGCAGCTCCCCGCCGACCTCAGATCGGCAGCACAGCAGTCGCCTGTAGCAGCGACAGCCGCAGGAAAAATTGTCCCCCACCATGGATAGGAGACCTAATATACAAGGTCTCAAAATATGCGCGTTTAACGCAGACAACCTTACTCGCCAACCCATGGAGTTCAGAGAATTCATACAGGAAGAAAAAGTTGACATATGCCTAGTGGGAGAAACATTCCTCAAACCAGGACTAAGAGTTTCTGTACCAAATTACATTTGCTACAGAAACGACCGACCCACTCACGGAGGCGGGGTCGCGGTATATGTCAAAAAAGGAATCAGACACCACCAAATATACCCCCCCAATACAGCAGAAATAGAAACGGCGGCAATCGAAGTGGCCACAGTAACTGGCCCCCTAACAGTCGTTGCAGTATATCGCCCCCCTTCCCAAAGACTAGAAGAGGACGACATAGCTGCACTAAGCCGTATTAGAGGCAAACTACTGATAGCAGGGGACCTAAATGCTAAGCACGCGGACTGGAACTCGAGACACCGAAATCAAGCTGGTCAACAACTGCAACGACTTGCGCGCACACACCAGTTACAAATATGGGGCCCAGAGGAACCGACACACTTCCCAAAGAACGGAGGAAGACCGGACGTCCTCGACATAGCCATCACAAAGAATCTGGTGGGCTTTGTATCCGCGACATCGGTAAACAGAATGTCGTCGGACCACAATCCTGTGATTTTTGAGGTCGATATGGGAGAATGGCTCTCTATCCCACAACGGCATGCGACATACAAGCGCATCAATAAGGAGCAATTCAGCAACGCAGTAGCAGCTGAACTAGCCCAGACCCCGCCTCCAACTGCAGAGACAGCAGAACAGGCACTAGACGACCTCACAAGAGCGATCCTACAAGCTGCTGAGGGAGCCACACCGCCTCCTGCGGGGCCCCCCCGCTCCAGGCAACTCCCCCCGCACTTGCTTGCGCAAATACGGCACAAAAATAGGATCGCCAAAGAGTGGAAGCTCACCAGAAATAGGGATACACGGAGGCTACTCAACAGGCTACAGAGAGAGCTGAAAGCAGACCTCAATGAGTACCGCAACCAACAATGGTCGGCAAGGCTCTCAGCTCTCAAACTAGGAGACAATAGTTTATGGCAAGCCACCAAACAGTACACGAAAAGACGCGCGAAAATGCCACCACTGCATGGCGAACGCGGACTGCAGTTCAGCCCCACTGACAAAGCTAACGCACTAGCAGACGTGTTCGAAAAACAGTTCAGACCAGCAGAAGTACAGGACAGAGAACACGTCGCAACAGTCCGCAGAGAACTGGCCGTGTTCCTGGAAGCAGACGACGAAGATGACTACACGCCACTCTTCAGTACTGAAGACGTGGCGCGCTGCATCAAGTCCCTGCCCACCAGGAAAACCCCGGGTCACGACCAGGTTACAAATGAATTGCTGAAACTCCTCCCGCCTCTGGCAATCACCCACCTCACCGATATAGTTAATGAACTGACGCGATCACAAAAATTCCCGGCGCAGTGGAAGCACGCAGAAGTCATTGCGATCGCGAAACCAGGAAAAGATCCGGTGTTCCCGCAACATTATAGACCAATTAGTCTACTGCCTACCCTCAGTAAACTTTACGAGCGCCTCCTACTAACCCCCATACAGGACCATATCACAAGAGAGCAGATTCTGCCGAAATTCCAATTCGGATTTAGGCAAAGACACTCCGCCCCCCAGCAAATCATGAGGGTGGTTGAAGCAGCCACGGACAGCTTCAACCGAAAGGGCTACTGCGGGCTTGTCTTGCTAGACGTAGCAAAAGCCTTTGACTCAGTCTGGCACACCGGAATACTACACAAGATGTACACCCTAGGCTTCCCCGGAAAGATCGTCAAAATCGTTAAAAACTATCTCTCCGGTAGGACTTTCTCAGTCAAGATCGATGGATCCCTGTCGACCAGGAGAAGAATCGGTGCAGGCGTGCCCCAGGGCTCCGTCCTGGGACCCGTCCTCTACAGTGTCTACACTGCTGACATCCCTACGACTCAGCATGTACACACTGCACAATACGCAGACGACACTGCATTCTTCTCCTGCTCGACAAACAGGAACCTGGTTACAAGGCGTCTGCAAACCGCCCTAAACAGGACGGAAAACTGGGCCAAGCAGTGGCGCATCTCTATAAATTCAGAGAAGACACAAGCCATGCTGCTCACCAGACGCTACGGGAAACGCCGACCCCCAAGAAGACCATACCAACTGCTGCGATTGCAGGGGCAGAACTTGCCATGGAGAAATTCTGCGAAGTACCTCGGTGTCACACTTGACAGACGCCTGACATGGAAGTGCCACATAGAGGAACTTCGCAGAAAGGCTCACGCCAGGATGCAGATTCTGTATCCTGTCTTAAACAGCACCAGTTCCCTCGACCCAGCAACAGGAGTAGCGATCTATCGAAGTCTAATTCGACCGATACTGGAATATGCGTGCCCTGTATGGGGCTACGCAGCCAGATCGACGATAGATCGCTTACAGAAGGCTCAAAATAGAGCGTTACGACGGGCCTTACACGTCCCCACGCGCTTCCCCACAGCAGACCTGCATGAAGCCGCAGGCATAGAGCCACTAATAACACGATTCCGTGCCCTGGCAGAAGCGTTCTACGCCACGGCGCGGAACTCAGAAAACGAACTAATAAGCACCCTTGGGCAATACGAACACCATAGAGACAGTTATAAAAGACCCAAGTCGCTACTCCTGCAGTAGCAGAACAGGAACAACTAAAAACTCTCAAAAAAAAACAGCAACCAACAAAAGCACAGAAACAAAAAGAACACACAAGAAAAGAGGAGGAAATGTCCGAAGGAGACAATAACCTCCACCACCACCCCCCTCTAACGGTAGAGGACTAAAAGAGAGATGTGAGAGTCCCGCCGCCACGCACTCCGCTGCTCGACTCGCTGCGGCTCGCACCGTTACGTTACGTGTTTCAACTAGCCAAACGCCATGTCCGGACGCGGAAAGGGAGGCAAAGTCAAGGGCAAGTCAAAGTCCCGCTCAAGCAGGGCTGGGCTCCAGTTCCCGGTCGGCAGAATCCACCGCCTCCTGCGCAAGGGAAACTACGCCGAGCGCGTCGGCGCCGGGGCGCCCGTCTACCTCGCCGCCGTCATGGAGTACCTCGCGGCTGAGGTGCTCGAGCTGGCCGGAAACGCGGCCCGCGACAACAAGAAGACGCGCATCATCCCGCGCCACCTGCAGCTCGCCATCCGCAACGACGAGGAGCTCAACAAGCTCTTGTCGGGCGTCACCATCGCACAGGGTGGTGTCCTGCCCAACATCCAGGCCGTCCTGCTGCCAAAGAAGACCGAGAAGAAGGCCTAAACAGAGAGCGCGGCGCTGCGCTTGCGTGCTCCCTGCACGCAAACGCGCCTGCCTTTGCCTTGCCGGCTCGGCTCACAACAATCGGCCCTTTTCAGGGCCACCACACAAACCTACGTCCAAAGCAAAGTTTCCGTCGTCCGTGCTCGCCGCACTTTACACAACACGTCCACATACATACATTGCACAGCCAGCGCCGGCGCACGTCCGCCATCTTGTCCACAGCCCGTGTGGCCGAACGCGCACACATTTTGTCGTTTCTCTCTTTTTGTCTTTTTTGTTTCTGCACCCCTCCGCGCACGCACAGAGTCGCGTTCCAAACGACAACGACATCAATACACCGATAATGTGATGATCATTGTTAGCATTATAATGTTTCAATTAAAGGGGCGCGCGTGGCACAGACAAAAAAAAAAAAAAACCAAACAGCTGATCCGATCGATCGATCGATCGATCGATCGATCCGGCCCGCCCGCCTATGCCCACGCCACAAACAAACAACAAACCACGCACACACTGGACTCAGCCGCGCCCATCGCGTCAAACTCAAAAACTAACGCACGCGCAGCAGCAGCAGCAGCAACAACAACAACACGCACAGGCAACACAGACTCTTTCGCACTTTTCAATCTCCGAACAGTGTGGTGGCCCTGAAAAGGGCCGTTTTCGTCTCTCCCACCAAGCACGGGCACGGCACGGCCGCGGGAAGGCCACAACGCAGCACAGCACACCGGCTGGCTGGCTGGCTGGCTGCCTGCCTAACCGCCGAAACCGTACAGGGTGCGCCCCTGCCTCTTCAGGGCGTACACCACGTCCATGGCCGTCACAGTCTTGCGCTTGGCGTGCTCAGTGTACGTCACCGCGTCGCGGATCACGTTCTCCAGGAACACCTTCAGCACTCCGCGGGTCTCCTCGTAGATCAGACCAGAGATGCGCTTCACGCCGCCCCTGCGAGCCAGGCGGCGGATGGCGGGCTTCGTGATGCCCTGGATGTTGTCGCGCAACACCTTGCGGTGCCGCTTGGCGCCACCCTTGCCCAGCCCCTTTCCTCCCTTGCCGCGGCCTGTCATTCTTCTTCCTTCCTCCTCCTCAAAGCAAGCAAGCGAAAAAACACAAGCGCCAGCTCCTCACCCGGCGCTAGCGAGTCGGCTACGGTGCGAGCTCTCTGCCGCCGCCCCCCTATATAGACTCTGGCCCGCCCTCCCCCCACCACGCGCACCGAGGGCATATAAGCGCGGCGCGGGGCCGCGCGGGCCCGTTGTCAAGGCAGCACCGGACGCTTCGTGTACCGCACGCACCTCCACGCCGCTCTTCCGCTATGGCCCGCACAAAGCAAACGGCCCGCAAGTCCACCGGCGGAAAGGCGCCGCGCAAACAGCTCGCCACCAAGGCGGCGAGGAAGAGCGCGCCCGCCACCGGCGGCGTCAAGAAGCCCCACCGCTACAGGCCGGGCACCGTCGCCCTGCGGGAAATCAGGCGCTACCAGAAGAGCACAGAGCTGCTCATCCGCAAGCTGCCGTTCCAGCGCCTAGTGCGCGAGATCGCCCAGGACTTCAAGACCGACCTGCGCTTCCAGAGCTCCGCAGTCATGGCCCTGCAGGAGGCCAGCGAGGCCTACCTCGTCGGCCTCTTCGAAGACACCAACCTGTGCGCAATCCACGCCAAGCGCGTCACCATCATGCCCAAGGACATCCAGCTCGCGCGCCGCATCCGCGGCGAGCGCGCCTAGAAACCGCGCCGCGCACGCGCGCCCGCCCAACAAAAACGGCCCTTTTCAGGGCCACTAACATCTCTCCGTCGCGAGCAAAACTTTTGTCGGTCTTGCCGCCCCGCAAAACAACAACAACCAATTCCCCTCCCGTCCACAGCCGCTCTCGCCAACAATCGACGTCACTCCCATCCCTCACAATACACACACACAACAGCCGGACGACGTCACCACACACCACGGGTGGCTGGCCGCCGCCGTCTCCGAGGCGCGCGCACGCTACGCTACACTACAACGTCAACGCCACCGCGCCTTCCCAATTCCCGCCGGCCACTTCCACGTCTCACGTCCCCCCGCCGCTTTGAGAGAGAGAGACACAACACACACACACAAAAGACACGACATCCGCAAAGCAAGCAAACACACAAACAAACTAGAGTCTCCAGAAACATACATGAGCAACCAAACGTCGGCCGCCGCAAAAAAAACAACTACAACAAAAACAAATAAAATAAAATAAAAAGACCAACAAACGGCCACAACCGCTCCGCTACCGCGCGCCGCCGCCTACCGCCACCGGCACCACAATCCAACCACCACGGCACGCAAACAGTACCCACAAGGGTCTCACACACAACCAACCACACCGGCGCATGCACGACAATCAACGCCTTCCCGACGTCCTTTGATGGCCCTGAGAAGGGCCGTTTTGGGCCGCGCGACAGCCGCAGCCGTGCCATCGCGCGCCACTAAGACGACGCGGGGGAGGGCGGTGGGGGACGACGGCGTCAAGCGCCAACCCCTCTCCCTTGCCTTTCTTTAACTTTACTACTTTACTTCTTCTTCTTGGGCGACGCCTTCGCCTTAGACGGCGTCGTCGCCTTCTTCGGGCGCGGCGCCTTCGGCTTCTTCGTCGGAACCTTGGCGGCCTTCTTCGCCTTCGACGGCGACTTGGCCTTGGCCGGCTTGGCCGCAGCCGCCTTCTTCGCACCCGCGGGAGCCGCCGACGCCGCAGACGCCTTCTTGGCGGCGCCCGCCTTCCGACCGGTCGCCGCCTTCACGCCACCAGCCTTCTTTGCGCCGGCCGCGCGGCCGCCCTTCTTCTCCTTGCTGGCCGGAGCGGCGCGCTTCTTCTTCGCACCGCCGGCACGAGCCTTGCCGCCCTCGGCCGCCCCGCCGCCGGCGCCGGCAAGCTTGAAAGAGCCGGACGCGCCCTTCCCCTTCGTCTGCACCAGCTCGCCAGCCACGACGGCCGACTTGAGGTACTTCTTGATAAAGGGCGCCAGCTTCTCCGCGTCCAGCTTGTAGTGCGCGGCAATGTACTTCTTGATCGCCTGCAGCGACGAGCCGCCGCGCTCCTTCAGACTCTTGATGGCGGCCGTCACCATCTCAGAGGTGCGCGGGTGCGCAGGCTTGGCGCGCGGCTTCTTCGCAGACGCCGCAGACTTGGCCTTCTTCGTCGTGCCGGTGGCGGCGGGTGCCGCAGCAGTCTCGTTCGTAGCCGCCTGATCTGCCATTATTTCGACGGACGACGCGCGTACACACAACAACAGAACAGCGAGAGAGAGCGGCAAGGCGGCAAGCACGGCAGAGAATAGCCGCCGCGCCGCCAGGCCCAGCCAGTGTCGCGGGCGGGCGCGGACGGCCGAGAGAGCGGCCGCCACTCTGCGCGCCGCCGCGCCGCGCCTCCCGCGCTTGCTACCGCCCAACGTCCGACAGCCTGTGCGGACCAGCCCCAAACCTGCGCCGCAACCACCCGCGCCATTCAAACCACCGAGGATGGGGCTACACACGGCCACACCACAGTCGCCAACCAGTCGCCACGGCAGCGCCGCAAACCACGGCCAAACTGCAGCTACCGCGCGCCACAGCCTGGCTCGGCCCGCCGAGAATCGCCGCCCCCGCCCAAATGCCGCCCCCACAGCCCCAGCCGACGACCCGCCACAATGGCCAAACCTTCGGCAAAACTGGCGCACCGTCGCCGCGCCAGCCCGGCCAGCGCGGCCGCCGCCACAGCCACACAAGCGGAGGCGTGCGGCGATGACGGCCGTGCAAACGCACCTCCGCCGCCCCATCGCCCTCCCACCGTTTCCCGATCGGCCCGCGGCCGTCGGGCCACCTCGCCCGCCAACATTCGCGCCCGTTTCCCACAAAATTGCCCGCCGCAAAACAAAAACGAGCGCCGCCTGCGCAACATGGGCACCGGCCAACCGAGGCGCCGCCGCCCCTCGCCGCTTTAAGCGAGGGTGGCTAACCGCCATCCGCAACTACAGACGCACCGAATCTGCCTTCAAAAGCACACACCGACAGCCGACCTCTAACATTTAGACTCCGCAAGCCACCCAACGGTGTGTGGCGGAGGGCACTTCACGTGCCAATGTCATTTACCTCCCTTTGCTGTTCCAGTCGCGTATGGTTCGCGGGACGAACCGACAGTCTGCAAAAAAAACGCCTCCGTGCGCGCTCGAATCTCTCTAACCACATCCATTCGTGATCTCCTCGGGAGGTATACGCAATATATTCGATACCCCATCCAGAAACGCAATATCTCGAAACCTGGCGAGCAAGCTACACCGCGATGCAGAGCGCCTCTATTGCAGAGTCTGCCGCTTGGGTTTGTTAAACATCTCCGTAACGCTATCACGGTTACCAAATGACCCTGCGACGAAACGTTGGATCGTCTCCGTCGCCTCCGTCAACGCGACCTGGTACGGATCCCACACTGATGGGCAACACGCACGTATAGGTCGAACGAACGGGTGTTTTGTAAGCCACCTCCTCCTTTGTTGATGGACGACATTTGCTACGCATTCTCCCAATAAATCGCAACCTGGTACCCGCCTTACCAACAATTACTTTTGTTTGTTTTTTTTTTTTGTTTTTTTTTTTTAATATGATGATCATCCCACTCCCAATCACTCCGCACGCATACTCCCAGATATTTTACAGACGTAACTGCTACCAGTGTTTGTCCCGCTATCATATAATCAATCATACAATAAAGGGTCCGTCTTTCTATATTATTCGCAATACATGTTAAGGGACAGTTGCCACTCCCTGCACCACGTGCCTATCCGCTGCAGATCGTCCTGCATTTTTCGCTGCAACTTCTCTGTATACTACAGCATCATCCGCGAAAAGACGCATGCAACGTCCGACACTATCTACTAGGTCATTTATATACATTGTGTGTGAAGAGCAATGGGTCCCATAACACTCCCCTGTGGCACGCCAGAGGTTACTTTAACGTCTGTAGACGTCTCTCCATTGATAACACAACATGCTGTGTTCTGTTTGCTACAATCTCTTCAGTCCAGCCACACACACTTGGTCCGACATTCTGCAGACACTTACTTTGTTTATCAGGCGACAGTGCGGAACTGTATCGAACGCCCTCCTTCCGGATGTCAACCAAAATGGCATCTACCTGGGAGCCTGTATCTAATATTTTCTGGGTCCCATGAACAAATAAAGCGCGTTGGGTCTCACACGATCGCTGTTTCCGGAATCCATGTTGATTCCTACATAGTAGACACTGGGTTTCCAAAAAACGACATGCTACTACTCGAGCATAAAACATGTTCTCACATTCTACAACCGATCGACGTCACAGATATAGGGCCTATAGTTTTGCGCATCTGCTCGACGACCCTTCTTCAAGCCCGGGACTGCCTGTGCTCTTTTCCAATCATTTGGAACCCTCCGTTCCTCTAGAGACTTGCGGTACACGGCTGTTAGGAGGTTCTGTCGCGTACTCTGTGTAGGTAGAATCGAATTGGTATCCCGTCAGGTCCAGTGGACTTTCCTCTGTTGAGTGATTCCAGTTGCTTTTCTATTCCTCCTTGGACACTTATTTCGATGTCAGCCATTTTTTCGTTTGTGCGAGAAGGAACTGCAGTGCGGTCGTCCTCCGTGAAACAGCTTTGGAAACAGGTGTTTAGTATTTCACAGCTTTACGCGTGTCATCCTCTGTTTCAATGCCATCATCATCCCGGAGTGTCTGGATATGCCGTTTCGAGCCGCTTACTACTGATTCAACGTACGACCACAACGTCCTAGGATTTGATTTGATTTCCTGTCACGTCGGTACATGGAATTTTACTTTCGCATTCACCGGACGCTTCACGCATAGCCCTCCTTACGCTAACTTTGGACATCGTTTAGCGTCTGTTTGTCTGAGAGGTTTTGGCTGCGTTTCAACTTTGAGTGAAGCTCTCCTTGCTTTCGCTATAGTTTCCTAAACTTTGGTTGTTGTACCGCGGTGGGTTTTTCCCATCCCTCACAGTTTTACTCGGCACGTACCTGTCTAAGACGCGTTTTACGATTGCCTTGCACTTTCTCCATAAACACTCAACATTGTCAGTGTCGGAGCAGACATTTGCGTTTTCATCTGTCTGCTAGTCTCAAATCTGCCTTCTATTACTCTTGCTAAACAGATAAACCTTCCTCCCTTTTTTGTGTATATTCCTATTAACGTCCATATTCAGCGATGCTGCAACGGCCTCTTGATCACTGGGTCCCTGTTCTGCACATACAGAGTCGACAAGTTCGGGGTCTGTTTGTCATCGGTAGGTCCACGATGTTATCTCCACGAGTCGGTTCTCTCTCTGTTTAATTGCTCGCGGTAATTTTCGTTCGGATGGTGCACTCGGTATACTGTCACTCGATGCTCTGTCCCTACCACCCGTCCTGAACATCTGGCACATTGAAATCTCCACCTAAGACTGTAACACGCTGAGGAAAGGAAAATGTATGTCCACATTTTCTCTCACTTGTTCGGCCACTAATGCTGCTGAGTCGCGAGGTCGGTAAAAGGAGCCAATTATCAACCTAGCTCGGCTGTTGAGTGTACCCTCCACCCACAATAGTTCACAGGAACCGTCCACCACTTCTACTTCACTACACAGGATAAACTACTACTAACAGCGACGAACCACTCCACCACCGGTTGCATGCACGCTATCCTTTCTAAAGCACCGTCTGTACCTATAACGATTGCAGCTTCGGCGCTTTCTATCAGCGCTTGACGTTCCGGTACTTTACCAACGCAGAGCTTCGACAGTTGACAATTACAATACCGATTGCCGCTTGGGTCCCCGCATGTCCTGACCTTGCCCCGCGCCCGTTGCCCTTTCCGTACTTGCCCAAGGGCCATCCAACCTAAACAGAACCGCCCAGCCCACGCCACACAACCCCTGCTACCCGTGTAGCCGCTTGTTGCGTATAGTGGACTCCACCTAAGACTATATAACATAACATGCCCTAAGGCATTCGCGGTGTACACCACCCTAAGGTGAGGTTAGGTTAGGTTAGGTGGACGTGGGTTAGGTTAAGGGTTACAGTTAGGTTAAGCGTCAAAGTTAGGTTAAGCGTTCGGACGTGAGGCGTCAGGTGGCCGCACCTACCTTTACGGCCGGACATCTTAGGTTAGAGGTTAGGTTAGGTTAAGGCGCCGAGAGGTCCGCGGTCAGGTTACGTTCACCTTCGGGCGCCACACGTAGGTTTCAAAGGTGTGTCGGTCGGTCGTCGGCAAGCCGCAAAAACTACAGACGACGTCGACCAAACCGCCGCACGACCGAGCAGGAGGCAGATATAAAACACACACACACACAAAAACAAAATTAAACACCACCCACCGGCCAAAGGGCACCAACAACCACAAACCCGAGCACCACGTCGACCAGAGGCAACCCGCCGCTCACGCGACATGGCTGGCAACTAAGGGGCAAACGGCAACGGCGCTTTCCGCACCGGGCCGGATGCACGTACGACAACACCGCTACCCGTACGCAGGCCTCCCATTGCACACAGCCGCTCTGTGTTTGAACATCATCAATGGCGCGCCCGCGGCTCGTCGCGGGCGCAGCCATAACGCCGCCACTTTTGCACCAACACATTCACGCACCGCAAAACAGCTCGCCGACACAGCACAGCCGACAAACAAAAACAACCCGCGAGACGGGGGCGACAACGACAACGATGACAACAACAACAGCAGCAAACAACTCGCACCAAGCGTCCAACAGGTAACAAACGGACAAGCACAGCCTCTGCTAACGGCCACGACGCCAGCGGCACACTGCTCCTTTCCCGCCACACTCGATTTCACAACGCACGCACGCGACCCCGTCAACGACACGACACGACACACGACGGGCTCCCTTCCCGCAACCTACACCTTTCCGCCACTACGCACAGCTCCACCCGACGCGCCCGTCGCAACGACACTACTGCACGCACTATCCACCCGCCTCCTCCTCTCCCCCCCCTTCCCGTACACAACAACACAGCCAAAAACAACACTCACGACCCAAACATACTAACGACATGGCACGTGCATCGGCGCACACCCCAACCAGTCACCGTCGACAACCACACGCAAGGCACGAAACCGGCGTCCTTCCACGTTGCCATCAAAGCTGCACAAACAACCACAGGAGGAACCACCAACAACGGCCCGCCCGCCCGCCCGCCCGCCCCAATATTCTCCCACCCTCACCTCACGCCGCAACCACCAAACGCACATTCCCGCTCGCTACCACACACCTCTCGGCAGCCGCTTCGCAAACACATGACGTGACGTGACATCATCACATCACGGGCTACGCACGCACACCGACCCACTTTCCTGCCCTTCGCCCTCTTCTTTCCGACGCCTGCCTTCGGCCGAGCACACGTACGTGGGTGGCACAACGCCCAACACAGTCACACACAGTCGACAGGCGCACGCCCAGGCACGCAACGACGCAGCGCAGCAAAGGCGCCCGCAACACATACCTCCTCTCTCTTCTCGCCGCCGCCGCCGACCGACCGCCCGCCCGCCAGCCAGCCAGCCAGCCAGCCAGCCAGCCACTCGCAATGTGCACTGCCAACCAGCCACACGTCCACCGCGCCGCCTCCGACCACCCGCCAGGGGGCGCTCACGTCCGCGACAACAGCGCGGCCCGCCGCCGGGCGGGCCCAGCCGAACCCAGCCCAGCCGGCGCGCGCTGCTCTGCACTCGGCGCGCCGCACATCCTGCTGCAGACCGGGCTCGTCTCTCTGTACGCGTCTGCCCGCATCTCGTCTTCCTGCGCATCAACACAACGAGGCCGCGTGAGCAAACCCCCCCGTCACAACGCCACATCACACACTGCCTCGTCTACCGCCGAAATGCACTCACCAGCCATCCGCTTCGTCTTCGTCTTGTTTACTCGTTGTTGTTGCAGCGGCGCACACAGCCCCGGCCGGCCGCATCCGAGGGTGGCCCGCCGCCAGCGTCTCCTCCTTGGGCACAGGTGCGGTGCCGTGCCGTGGCCGCCCATCCATCCAACCGCACTCATTTGCTGGCCGCCTCTGCTGCAGAAGAAGACAAAAAACGAAACGTACAAACATACACGCACCCACAGCGTGGCCACACACGGACGGGACCGACAGGCTCCAAGGCGACCAAAGGATAAAAACAAAATAAAAAAACAAAAAGACGCAAGCAAGCAACAAGCACAGGCTGTCGCCTCGCGCCTCTGTCCTTCCGCCCCCGCCCTTCTCTCCCACCACATGCCCACAAACACCACCGCCTCCCCCTCCCCGCACCTCCACATTCGCCCCCTCCATTTGTTCCTTTCTCGCTCTTCCCTTCTGTGTGTCTGCGTGCGTGCGCGGGCGGCGCCTCTCAACATCCGCCGGCCGTCCGTCCCGTTTTCGCCGTACCACACACGCCACCGCCTCCTCCCCGTCCACCACCGCCGCCCCTGTCCGCCCCGCACAACACCATACACCGCTGCTTGTCCTGGCCGTTGCCACCAAAGGCGCCAGCCGCAAACCGCGCCAACGCCGCAGCGCGCGTGCGTCCTTCCTTCTTGCTTCCTTCTCCGTGCCGACGCGGCCTCTATTCCCGCACCCATTCGGCCGACGACACAGCCGTTGGGCTCCGCACTGCGCGTACCGGCGTTACGCACGCACACCCACCCCCCTCGCGAACGCACGACTCATTGTCTTTGTTGTTTCTCCTCTTTCTTAACGTCTTTGTTTGTTTTGTTTTTTGTTTTTTGTTTTTTTTTTCGTTTTTCCCCACCGCCACATGTGACACAATGCCTCCCTCCACCTTTCGTTCGTGGTTGCTTGCTTTGTTTCTCTTTCTCATTGGTACACGTCCGACGCGCTCCATTTCCACCACACCACGGCCATCAGCCTCCTCAACGGGCAGGCGCAGTGTGCCATTCTCCGGCGCACAAGCACACCGCGCGGTACTGGCGCGGCTCGCTCTCCTCGCCCCCACGCCACGCCACGCCACGCCACCGGTGCGCAGCAGCACATGTGATGTCTCGCAACACGACACGCGGTGCGCACACCCCGACCACGCGGCTCTAAAGGCATGGCACCGGCGACATGCGCCGCCCCAGCCACGCATCCGTCGTCTCACGTTGTTCACTGCCAGCCGCGTCGGAGGCTACAACCGCAACCACCACAACAACGGTCCCCCTCCCGGCAACACATTTGTTGCACAAACAAACACAACCGCCGAGCGCAGCGCGAACCACCCACACGCGCCCTCCGCGTCTCCTTTCTCCTTTCGCCCCCTCCCATCTCCCGAATATGCCAGCAGCGCAGCGTTACGCGTGCCCCTCACCCGTCCACACTACCGCGAAACGAACACGCCTTCCGGGCCACCTGCAAGGGCACGCCCACCACCAAATACTGCCGTATTCACGGACGCAGTTCGCAACACGCAACGCACTCTCCACCTACCTTCTTTCTCTCGTCCCTTCTCTTTACAAACAAAACAAACACACAAACCAACCACGGCTAACACACTTTTTCGCGACACCTTTGACTGCGTTATCTCGACCGTGACGGCAGCTATCGACCATCCATTCCCCACTACACACACACACACACACACACACACACACACACACACACACACATCATTCGCTACACCGCACACGAAACGGCAAGGGCAAGGCACTCTCTCATAGATTCTTCCTCCGAGCCATATCGGGCGAACGTTGCATCCGGGAAGGCAATGCAATTCAGCCGTCACCACGGCCGACACTTGCAGCCGCGCCGTAAACGCATGTCAGTGCGGCTGCAATGCACGGGAACGTTCCGTTGCTCTAGACAGCGCCTCTCCGTTTTTCCCCTGTCTCGTTTTCCGGTGATTGCTTCTCCTTCTTCTTTTTCTTCGTTTCGTTTCGTTTTATTATTTTCGTTCCCCTCCTCCACCATTGTTTCCGTCCCCACAGTTTTTTTTTTTGGCTCATTCCACACGTTCTGCCCAGACAAGACATGACATCCGACCGATCACAGTCAGCCTTTCGTCACCGTTCGCAGCGCCGACGGTGCCACAGTGAGACGGGTGTTCAGACCGACACGTTGCCATGATGCCCATAGACAGCTACTCAGGGCCGCCGGATCGGATCACATCACATCACCGACAAACCGGCCATTTCACCGGGGGACACAGACAACCGCGTGTACGCCCATAACAACAAACAACGGCCGTCGTCGTCTACCGTCACTGAACCGAACACACGTGCACCTTGAATGACGACACCGGCGTGCGTGCGCACAACAATCAATCATTCAAATCAACTGCAGAAACGGCTATCAAAATCAAGGGCCAAATAAATGGGTACACCACCGTGCGTGTCGCCTACCCCACCCGCCCGTACAATTCTTGCGTCTTCTTAATGACTAGTAAAGACACGTCCATTTTTTTTTTTTAAAACGTCACCAACACACCTCCACGCCGTACAGCAAAGGGAATAGTAAGACGGCAACACAACATTTCACCCTCGCCATCATGTATGTATGATGTGACAACAAACAAACCCGCCGACGGCCCTAACGGTGACATCCAACAGTCGCGAGGGGTTTCAATTGCAGTCACGTGACTAACCGGGCAGACAGAGACAAAGAAAGGAAAGGAATCAGCGACACAGACAACACCTCCTGTCTATGGTGTCGACAAACAAACAACCAACCAACCAACCAACCACGCCAAGACTCGCGAGCACGCATAACCACCACCACCAGCTGCTTCGCAACCAACCAAACCGGGTAGCTATGCGCCGCCTCACACAAACAACAATTCCGCTCTTCCCGCAAAGGCAATTTGGTGGCCCTGAAAAGGGCCGTTTTGCCGCTCTCGCAACGGAGGGGAGCTCCCTAGAGCCTTAACCCCCTCACTTGGAGCTCGTGTACTTGGTCACCGCCTTCGTGCCCTCGCTCACGGCGTGCTTGGCCAGCTCGCCAGGCAGCAAGAGCCGCACAGCCGTCTGGATCTCGCGGGACGTGATGGTCGAGCGCTTGTTGTAGTGCGCCAGGCGAGACGCCTCGGCCGCAATGCGCTCGAAAATGTCGTTCACGAAGCTGTTCATGATGCTCATCGCCTTCGACGAGATGCCCGTGTCGGGGTGCACCTGCTTCAGCACCTTGTAGATGTAGATGGCATAGCTCTCCTTCCTCTTGCGCTTCTTCTTCTTGTCGCCCTTCGAAATGTTCTTCTGCGCCTTGCCAGCCTTCTTGGCGGCCTTCCCGCTAGTCTTGGGCGGCATCTCGAACGTACAACAGCAAGCAGCAAGCGCTCCGCTCTAGTCAGCGTCTCCCCACACAGTGGCACCCGCCGCTACCGCAACACCCCACCTTTACCAGCTCGCCCTGTTGCGGCCGCCGACCAATGGGGCGCGCGCGCAACCGGCCGCCGCACCCGAGCCCATAAAGGGACCCCCACCCTAGTCCCGCCGCCACGCACTCCGCTGCTCGACTCGCTGCGGCTCGCACCGTTACGTTACGTGTTTCAACTAGCCAAACGCCATGTCCGGACGCGGAAAGGGAGGCAAAGTCAAGGGCAAGTCAAAGTCCCGCTCAAGCAGGGCTGGGCTCCAGTTCCCGGTCGGCAGAATCCACCGCCTCCTGCGCAAGGGAAACTACGCCGAGCGCGTCGGCGCCGGGGCGCCCGTCTACCTCGCCGCCGTCATGGAGTACCTCGCGGCTGAGGTGCTCGAGCTGGCCGGAAACGCGGCCCGCGACAACAAGAAGACGCGCATCATCCCGCGCCACCTGCAGCTCGCCATCCGCAACGACGAGGAGCTCAACAAGCTCTTGTCGGGCGTCACCATCGCACAGGGTGGTGTCCTGCCCAACATCCAGGCCGTCCTGCTGCCAAAGAAGACCGAGAAGAAGGCCTAAACAGAGAGCGCGGCGCTGCGCTTGCGTGCTCCCTGCACGCAAACGCGCCTGCCTTTGCCTTGCCGGCTCGGCTCACAACAATCGGCCCTTTTCAGGGCCACCACACAAACCTACGTCCAAAGCAAAGTTTCCGTCGTCCGTGCTCGCCGCACTTTACACAACACGTCCACATACATACATTGCACAGCCAGCGCCGGCGCACGTCCGCCATCTTGTCCACAGCCCGTGTGGCCGAACGCGCACACATTTTGTCGTTTCTCTCTTTTTGTCTTTTTTGTTTCTGCACCCCTCCGCGCACGCACAGAGTCGCGTTCCAAACGACAACGACATCAATACACCGATAATGTGATGATCATTGTTAGCATTATAATGTTTCAATTAAAGGGGCGCGCGTGGCACAGACAAAAAAAAAAAAAAACCAAACAGCTGATCCGATCGATCGATCGATCGATCGATCGATCCGGCCCGCCCGCCTATGCCCACGCCACAAACAAACAACAAACCACGCACACACTGGACTCAGCCGCGCCCATCGCGTCAAACTCAAAAACTAACGCACGCGCAGCAGCAGCAGCAGCAACAACAACAACACGCACAGGCAACACAGACTCTTTCGCACTTTTCAATCTCCGAACAGTGTGGTGGCCCTGAAAAGGGCCGTTTTCGTCTCTCCCACCAAGCACGGGCACGGCACGGCCGCGGGAAGGCCACAACGCAGCACAGCACACCGGCTGGCTGGCTGGCTGGCTGCCTGCCTAACCGCCGAAACCGTACAGGGTGCGCCCCTGCCTCTTCAGGGCGTACAC